>NC_134846.1:5107222-5409444 GCF_965363235.1 Mytilus galloprovincialis | reverse complement strand
AACCAACAAGGCCGCCATGGTTAAAATAAAACATAGGAGTTTACTTTTTAAAAGAAGTCTATGGGAAAATTGTTATAAGGGGACTTGAATGACTATTGCAACACAACACTGGGATGACCTGTTTTAAATTTAACTACTGGGACAAATTAAACCAAACTGGGTCTAAATCATTATTAGGATATTAACTATTTATTATGATTTTAACCTTATTCTAAAAGCTTTCCTAACCCACAGTTGATACCGATGGGCGACACAGGCTCTGAAGAGCCTCTAGATTGATTTTTCATTTGTAAATAATTAAGTTTCCAAAAACACACTCAAATCAAAATGAAAACACATTTTCCTTATAATATACCACCATAAGAGTTATAGTGGGTTCTTATACGAAAATTTCCTGCCATGCTCATCTATAGCCATATTTTATGAAGTCAGTGCCGATGTTGTCTATTTCCCTGCATAAATGTATTCTAAAACATAAAGTAATGTCCGACTCCTAACCTTGTATGAAAAATATAGTATCAGCAAATGACCTGTTACAGTTTAATCCCTTATATATATTTATTATCAACTAGAATCGATTTATATGAAAACCTTCGTACAACAATGAATATTTCCTTAGCCGTATTTGGCACAACTTTTTGGAATTTTGGATCCTCAATGCTCTTCAACTTTGTAATTGTTTGGCTTTATAAATATTTTGATATGAGCGTCACTGATGAGTCTTATGTAGACGAAACGCGCGTATGGCGTACTAAATTATAATACTGGTACCTTTGATAACTAGTAACATTTCCATCTTTATAAAGGTTTATTTTAAAATAAATCTGCTTGAATCTTTAGGGTAAATATATTTCAAGTAGGCCAACATGGACTCAAATGGATACATCTTACCTCTACTTTGAAATATTGTCCTACAAATTCTTTTTTGCACAGAGTATTTGGTGTTAATGTGTAATATTCCAACAGTGACGACACAAGTGACAGAAATTGCGATGAAGACAAATTCCGAACAAGTACTGACCTCAGCATCTACAAAGACAAAGACAAAGCATACAGTACGTACACTGGAAAATACTGATAACTTATTAAACTAGAGGCTCTAAAGAGCCTGTGTCGCTCACCTTGGTCTATGTGAAGACGAAGATGGATTCATGACAAAATTGTGTTTTGGTGATGGTGATGTGTTTGTACATCTTACTTTACTGAACATTCTTGCTGCTTACAATTATCTCTATCTATAATGAACTTTGGCCCAGTAGTTTCAGTGGAAGATGTAGGAAAATTTACAAATTTTATGAAAATTGTTAAAAATTGACTATAAAGGACAATAACTCCTTAGGGGGTCAATTGACCATTTTGGACATATTGACTTATTTTTAGGTCTTACTTTGCTGTATATTCTTGCTGTTTACAGTTTATCTCTATCTATAATAATATTCAAGATAATAACAAACTAGAGGCTCTAAAGAGCCTGTGTCGCTCACCTTGGTCTATGTGCATATTAAACAAAGGACACAAATGGATTCATGACAAAATTGTATTTTGGTGATGGTGATGTGTTTGAAGTTCTTACTTTACTGAACGATTTTGCTTCTTACAATTATATCTATAATGAACTTTGCCCATTAGTAACAGAGAACTATATTTGGTAAAAATTTACATAAATTTACCAAATTAATGAAAATTGTTAAAAATTGACTATAAAGGGCAATAACTCCTTAAGGGGTCAATTGACCATTTAGGTCATGTTGACTTATTTGTAGATCTTACTTTGCTGAACATTATTGCTGTTTACAGTTTATCGCTATCTATAATAGTATTCAAGATAACCAAAAACGGCAAAATTTCTTTAAAAATTACCAATTGGAGGGCAGCAACCCAACAACCAGTTGTCCAATTCATCAGAAAAATTCAGGGCAGATAGATATTGACTTGATTAACAATTAAACTTCTTGTCAGATTTGCTCTAGATGCTTTGGTTTCATAGTTATAAGCCAAAAACTGCATTTTACCCCTATGTTCTATTTTTAGCCGTGGCGGCCATCTTGGTTGAATGGCCAGGTCATCGGACACATTTTTCAAACTAGATACCCCAAAGATGATTGTGGCCTAGTAGTTTCAGTGGAGATTTTGTAAAAGATTACTTAGATTTATGAAAAATGGTTAAAGATTGACTATAAAGGGCAATAACTCCTAAAGGGGTCAACTGACCATTTTGGTCATGTTGACTTATTTGTAGATCTTCCTTTGCTGAACATTATTGCTGTTTACAATTCATCTCTATCTATAATAATATTCAAGATAATAACCAAAAACAGCAAAATTTCCTCAAAATTACCAATTCAGGGGTAGCAACCCAACAACCGATTGACCGATTCATCTGAAAATTTCAGGGCAGATAGATCTTGACCTGATAAACATTTTTATCCCACGTCAGATTTCCTCAAAATGCTTTGGTTTTTGAGTTATAAGCCAAAAACTGCATTTTACCCCTTTGTTCTATTTTTAGCCGTGGCGGCCATCTTGGTTGGTTGACCAGGTCACGCCACACATTTTTTAAACTAGATACCCCAAAGATGATTGTGGCCAAGTTTGGATTAATTTGGCCCAGTAGTTTCAGAGGAGAAGATTTTTGTAAAAGATTACTTTAATTTACGAAAAATGGTTAAACATTGACTATAAAGGGCAATAACTCCTAAACGGGTCAACTGACCATTTTGGTCATGTTGACTTATTTGTAGATCTTACTTTGCTGAACATTATTGCTGTTTACAGTTTATCTCTATCTATAATAATATTCAAGATAATAACCAAAAACAGCAAAATTTCCTCAAAATTACCAATTCAGGGGCAGCAACCCAACAACCGATTGACCGATTCATCTGAAAATTTCAGGGGAGATAGATCTTGACCTGATAAACATTTTTACCCCATGTCAGATTTGCTCTAAATGCTTTGGTTTTTGAGTTATAAGCCAAAAACTGCATTTTACCCCTATGTTCTATTTTTAGCCGTGGCGGCCATCTTGGTCGGTTGACCGGGTCACGCCACACATTTTTTAAACTAGATACCCCAATGATGATTGTGGCCAAGTTTGGTTTGATTTGGCCCAGTAGTTTCAGAGGAGAAGATTTTTGTAAAAGTTAACGACGACGGACGACGGACGACGGACACCGGACGCCAAGTGATGAGAAAAGCTCACTTGGCCCTTCGGGCCAGGTGAGCTAAAAACGGCAAAATTTCCTTAAAATTACCAATTCAGGGGCAGCAACCTAACAAAGTGTTTTCCGATCCATCTAAAAATTTCAGGGCAGTTAGATCTTGACCTGATAAACAATTTTGCTCCCGTCAGACTTGCTCTAAATGCTTTGGTTTTTGAGTTATAAGCCAAAAACTGCATTTTACCCCTATGTTCTATTTTTAGCCATGGCAGCCATCTTGGTTCGTTGGCTGGGTCAACGGACACATTTTTAACCGGATTTTTGTGACAAAAATGTCGGTTATTGAATTGCGGATGTACGGCGGGCGGTCGGGTGGTCGGGCGGCCGGGCGGGCGGATATCTAAATGTTGTCCGTGCATTTACTCATGAACCGTTCAACCAAAGCTTTTCAAATTTTAATTTGTTGTTACAGACAACAAAATGAAGGTCAAGTTCAATAATGATGATTTTGACTTTTACCGTTCAGGAGTTATGGTTCTTGAAAGATTGAAAATGGCTTTTCCAGTCGTGTCCGTGCACACGGCCGACACTCGGCTAACCGAGAGATTGGTCGGTTAATCTATATTGAGTATGTGGCTATATCGGCGGTGGGTCTGTTAATCGGGTTGGCTAAAGTCTGTTAATCAGGTGTTATCGAGGAAATCATTGGAAATTCTGCATGTTTCATTGTATAACTTTTTAAATATATGTTTATCATAAAAATTATTCATGTCTAACAAAACAATTCAATGTACTGAATCCAGTGGTGTAATTATTATTTTTCTAGCTTCGATGTACGATCTATAAAATGAAAAGGCGTGCTACTCATCAATAAATTTATACACATTTTACACACAAAAAATGTACACAAAAAGACACGTTGGTTGAATTTACTTGCATGCGATATTTTGAACATCGAACAAAGACAGGCATTATGTTTGTCAACCAAATTGATATCATTGTGTGAAAAATCTACACAAAAATCTGTATTTTGGTGACAAAAATCAATCTTTATTTAAAACCTGGTCTGTTAATGGGTCGGATGTATAAAACCCGGTCTGTTAATTGGTCTGTTAAGAGTTATGAATGGCAATAAAAGTATAATTTTATTGCTGTATGGTGTGTTATCGGATCAAATGGGTAGGCTCAAGACGAGTGGCTAAAATATACGGAAACAACACATGAGCAATGAAACATAATATATACGGAAACACTGACAATGAACAATTAATTTAGGCCATGAATATTGAAAACTGATATAAAAAAGTGTAATATTAAAGTATTATTATACATCATGTTAAAATGCCATATTTTGATTGCCTAATACGAAGGTGTTAATTTACTCTATCACATGGCTGAGTGGGTGACAATTTTTTGGAATGTCACCCTCTCGGCTAGACCAATCAAAAAATCGGCAGTTTGACAATGAATTGAATATACATCAAGTTATTTTATAGACAATGCTTAAAGTTCTAATTTACTATACAACGAAGCGTGGAACGACTCAAACTTATTTCTTTTACAATTGTTGGAAAAACGTATTTCACTTGTTAATATTTTTACTTTAAAACCTATAAATCATTGTGTGTTATGCTTATTGTTGATATTAAACGCATTCGTTCACCATCGATGGGGTTTCAACTGGTGATGTACATTTCATCATGTTCATTGTGATGTATATTTCGCAGCCAGATATGAGGCCTTTTGAAAGGGATATTTACCCAAAATTTAAATAAAATAAATAACAATAACAAAATAACAACAATTGAAAATATTTTTTTTCTTGATAGCAGAGCTTTTTCCCCGTTTCGGGCCTAATCCTTCAAAGTTGTATCGTTTATATGTCAAGTCAATGCACTACTATTGTCTATTTACTTCACTTCTAATGATTTTTCAAATACCCGTTACGCTGTCAAGTACGTGACTACATAGAAAATACTTTATAATAAAACTCATCTGTTAAAGAAAATGATGATAGGACATTCATTATAATAAATCAAATATCACATAGCTGAGAGGGTGATAGAGCAGATCGGTATCCCTCGAAAAAACATTGTCAACCTTGGCTTCGCCGCAATTGACAATTTTTTTCTCGGGACCCAATCTGCTCTATCACCCTCTCAGCTATGTGTTATTTATATCTTATCACATATTTGTTACGGATACGGATAAATTTTTAAGATTTAGCTGTTATGTTTCATTAAATTGTTATAATTGAACTTTTTTTCCCTCTTTTCTGCAACACTTAAATATGTGATAAATAGCTTAAAGATTATAACATGTTTTTCCATATTTGCCCTGGTATCATCCCTCGACCCATATCGGCCCTCGGCTAAAGCCTCGGGGCCGATATGGGAGTCTCGGGATGATACCAGGGCTAATATAGAAAAGGGCATGTTATAATCTATACATATTGATTTCATCCAAGAATGGTCGCCTATATCATGTGGATTCTGTTAAGGTTGTCATGAATGACACTAATTTGTATCTAAATTGGTATTAACCAGTATATAAATCAGAGATAAACGTCGTAATGTAACTAAACATCAGTAAGTAAAATATATTGGGATGCTAGAATATATAAAGAATAAAGAAATAATAATGAGTAAGATAAAATAAAATGTAGAGAAAAGTAACAGACAATTATATAAAAAAAATATAGAAATAAACAAGCTCCCAATCCGGACCCTCATTGTATAGACGAGAATCTGGATGGAAACACAGAATATATAGAATAATAGATAAGGACAGTAGGAAGTGATGCATTAATAAAAAAAAAATAGAAAAAAATAATAACTGTTTGAGAATAAAGACATGAAACACCCCTGGGTGTTGAAACAGTAACGGATTGCTATGTACTCATATTGGTAATAAATGCTAAAAGTTTACATGCGGACAACTGCAGTTCTCCTCTGCACTTATGTAGAAAGGAACTAAACGGAATAAAATAAATTAAAACTTAAGATAACCAAATGTAGCTGCATTCGCTACTTTCCATTTACTTCTTTAGACTGATTTGTAAACAACAGATGATTCAGTAATAAAAGAAAAGAACCAATCGGATGATGTTGACGATTTAGAGTTTAACGTCCAGTGACACATATCATGTGCATATGAGAACGACAACACGTTATATGTACCCCGTGTTGTATTAGAAAGACACTTTCGGACGGATTTGAGAACGTGCTACTTTGAACAGACACAAAAATTAAGGCTGAAGAAAACGTTAATAATAGATTCATGCATATTCCAGCAGGCAATCCATATCCATATATTGAAGTGACACACCCCTTAATAAAATGCAAATGAAGTCAAAATAAAAAATGTTCTTACTAGAAGGATACTGTTGCAGCGTATTGTCATTTTTTTTTCCCCAAGAGCATCTCATTCTTAACTTTTTCAAAGGGAAAATATATAGGTAGCACAACTATTGTCGTGGCTAAATAACTCTTAACTGACACAATTTCAATTGTCCAACCCATTAACAGACTTTATTCCCATAATGTTCACTAAAACGTGGTATTACTCACGTTATATTACAATTATGAAATATTTACTAATTTCAATTTATATTTTAGAACCAAAGTACGATTTTGTGTCCTTTAAATGATATCTAAAATTGTTTTTTTCGCCTTTCATTACAAAAATTGCTATGCGTATAAGCTTAAATACTACATACTTGCGCGACGCCTTTTAGTTTTACGGGAAACTGCGCAGACTATGAAATGTTTTATACAGTTGGAAAATGTTCTATGATATATATCATTTTGTCAGACACTTTTCTTTTTTTGATTTGATTCTTATAATGTACCTTAAATCTGTATATTAAATAGATTTTAATATTAAAATTGTGCGTTTTACTCTTAACAGACGTATAACCAACCCGATTAACAGACCAACCGCCGATATAGCCGCATACTCAATATAGATTAACCGACCTATCTCTCGGTTAGCCGAGTGTCGGCCGTGGTGCATTTACTCATGAACTGTTCAACCAAAGCTTTTCAAATTTTAGTATGTTGTTACAGACAACAAAATAAAGGTCAAGTTCAATAATGATGATTTTGACTTTTACCGTTCAGGAGTTATGGTTCTTGAAAGATTGAAAATGGCTTTTCCAGTCGTGTCCGTGCATTTACTCATGAACTGTTCAACCAAAGCTTTTCAAATTTTAATATGTTGTTACTGATGACAAAATGGAGGTCAAGTTCAATAATGACGATTTTGACTTTTACCGTTCAGGAGTTATGGTTCTTGAAAGATTGAAAAATGACATTTTCAGTTGTGTCCGTGCATTTACGCATGAACTGTTCAACCAAAGCTTCCCAAATTTTAATATGTTGTTACTGATGACAAAATGGAGGTCAAGTTCAATAATGACGATTTTGACTTTTACCGTTCAGGAGTTATGGTTCTTGAAAGATTGAAAAATGGCTTTTCCAGTCGTGTCCGTGCATTTACTCATGAACCGTTCAACCTAAGCTTTTCAAATTTTAATATGTTGATACTGATGATAAAATGGAGGTCAAATTTGATATTGACGATTTTCACTTTCACCGTTCATCAGTTATGGTTCTTGTGATATTGGCAGGATACAAATAAATGTTAATAAATCCGGTTTGCTGTCGTTGTAACAGCCTCTTGTTTAAACTAGATACCCCAATGATGATTGTTGCCAAGTTTGGTTTAATTTGGCCAAGTAGTTTCAGAGGAGATTTTTGTAAAAGTTAACGACGACGGACAACGACGACGGACGCCGGACGCAAAGTGATAAGAAAAGCTCACTTGGCCCTTCGGGACAGGTGAGCTAAAAATTAAACGTAAAAAATAACTATGTGTATTTTACATTTCGATTGTGTTCAGTTGAAATTTTGTTATAATAATAGTATTTACCTTGCTCAGATTGAGAGAAATTATATGGCTTAAAATATGGTTGAACATATACATCGTCACTACCACGGTTGGTGCCATGGGAACACTTCCACACACCTTCGATGCTTTTGTTTTCCGGATTATTTATTGTTAATATTGTTCTATTTAGATCTAGGTCTAGCAGTGTTTCTGGTGTTGAACAAGTTCTAACATCAAGTTGATGAATCGGTGCTGAACAGCTACCAACTATCTTTCCACGTGGATCATGAATAACAGTTTTAAAAACAAGCGAGGTAACACTACAGATCAATGTCAACTTTCCATCACGGTAGTCAGCTTTAAGGAAAACCGGTATATTCTTTGATGTTGTAGATATACCTTAAATGTAGAAAACGATTTATTAATTATTTTGGATTTTAAATAGCTTGTTGTTCCCTCGACTGGATTCAAACTCATGCTATTGGGATATCGAAACAACACCACCTATACTGTGTCCATCACTCTAGACCACTCGCCCACTTAGACTGCAGATTAGTTCGTACATTTCTTAAAGTTTTCTTTTTTAACAAAAATATTTCTGTGTCACAGGTTCAAAACAAGTCAGGACCATTTCAGTTAACCTCTGTATTTTGAAAAAAGGAATGATAGAAACATGAAGTATATTTAAGTTTAAATTTCATTTCAGTTATTATACCCTATACTTATGTCTACCTGTTTATTATACTAATGAAGTGTTAACTTGTTTAAAAACGTAGACAGAGGTCGGTTACAATACAAAGGTGTTATCATTTTCTATTAAAAATATGAACTCACGAACTCACAAGCACATACGTGCAAACATTTTATACTGTGCAGGTCAGTCATACTTGTAGTGTTTAAACAGGTAAACAGATCGATATTTCATAATGGAGGACTACAGTTCTATGTACTGCAATTTCCTTTGTACTACCTTGAAAGTAATTTCAAAATATAAAATCTTACCTATTACTGTGGAGACAAAAGCCAAGTATCGTAATTGTAACTCCATCGTAGGAATCGATCTTGATAGATTTCTTTAATAAATTAAAAGCACCTACTTATTTAAAAACAAATTTGACATTGACCGATTTCTTTAATATGCTTAAAGATCTTTAAAACGCAGTCGAACATATGTAAATTATTGTTTAATTGTAAGATATCATATGTGTTACTGGTGTACGTTGAATAAAGATTACTTAACTTGTTTGTCAACTTATTAATATGATTTACTCAAGCATTTATTTGATTAAATTGATATACTATTATTCGACATATAAGAATCCTGGTATCTATGATGATTGTATTTGACATAACCCTGGTTCATCAACTTTTCCCCCAGAAACTGATGATTTTTAAAGTAAACGTATCTCATGATTTGCAAAGTTTTCGTGACTACCAATAAAAAGGTCATAATAACTAGTTATAATCCATAAAGCCATCGTGATCGACCCAAATGAAATCGTAAACTACATATAAGAACTCGGAATAATCCGTAAACAATCTGAAAATAAAACGTAAACTAATTTATTATTTCGTGCGATCAGTTTACGGATGGTACAGGTTTGTTGCTTACGATTTGCGAACAGATGGTACAAATTATTAACGGGAAATCAATCCGTTAACAATCTTTAGAAGGTTTTTGGCATGTAAAAAAACTGACTCCTATCTAGAGTTTCTGCGAGTGTATGAATAGCTCTGACGAGTTATACACGGATACCAACGACTTATTCACGGATAAAATCAGAGACGAATGTTGAGTTTTTATATCTTTTTTCTTCTTTTTCATGAAGTAATACATTATTGAGCCCTCGATACATATTAAAGGAAAACAGTTTCCCCAAAAGAAATCAATCGGTAATTACATATAAACTTACTCTTTGCTAAATGTCATGACGATTGCAAGATCAGGGGATCCGTCAAATGCCTCTGGCCATTTTCCGTTGATTTTTAAAAAAGAAAATCGAAACTTTTAGTTCCCCTAAAATAAAACTGTTTAGATATATATTTTTTTTCAATTGTTATAATGTCAATGCCTTGCCTAACTGTGACCCAAATTGTATAGATCTTATAAAATCAAGAAGGTCTCACTCTCATGTAAGCGTCCACAGAAGTCTTTTCCAATTTGTGGTATGATTGCCGATTAGACAACTCTCCCCTAGAGACCGCTTGGCACAGAAATTGACCACTATAGACCATCGTTTGGCCTTCGACAATGAGCAATGCCTTTACCGCACAGTCAGCTAAAAAGGAAGAAAAATCGAATTGCTCGAGTTTGCTATATATTTATATCTATGTTTATGTTTATATCGGGATATGTGACCGTCGGTAGTCTTTAGCGGACAACTCGATGGTTTATTAGATGGCGTCTGGACTAAAATTTACATGAAATGTCGATACACCATGTGTTATATATATATATTTTTTAAAACTTTTTATAAATTTTAAAATAGTTTTTAAAAGTATTTATAAATCAAATGTTAGAACTTAATTCAAATCATAAACATGAATTTGACAGATAGTGCCCCTTAAAAATTCATAGAAATTGTCAAAAATTACGCGCGTAAAGTAACTTTTATGCTCAGCTGATCGATAATTTTGTCTGGACATTATCATTGGCACCTGGATTTACAAAAGAAGATGAAAGACCAGTTCTTGCTTCTGCATAAAAACGCATGTTAATTACATTAGAGAATAAGTATATTAAATAAATATTAAAAAAATAGAAAAATAAAAGGAAACTTTACCTATCACTCCGAAGACGGTAAACCAGGTAAGATAATTACCAATCGCCATTTTTGATCTCAATATCTAATAATAAAATAAATACTTGGGTTTGCGCAGTTTAGTTGTTATCAATTGTGTTAAAAATAGCAACTTCAAGTTCTTTTAACGAGGTATTAATGGTGCAGGTAATACAGGTACACGATAAAGGTACACAGTTTTAGGTATATTGCACCCATTCACAATTACTATTATAATACATTTCGCAAGAATAAGATGTATGAATCCTATATTATAGCGAGTTTTGTTGTGGTTTAAATTATTAATACAGCTCAACAAGTTAAATATTAGATTTCCCATTATTTGGTTTTGGCTCTTATGGATATAAAGTCTTATCGGACAATATCATACAACGTATATTGAAACTTTAAGGAAACTATAAACACGACGCTGAATCAGTTGTTTGTTGTAATTATTTTACATAAATAAAAGGTTGAGTGTTTGGTAGTCTCTGTATGTATAATTTACTTACACTCCACACTTGGATCGCAAAATGTGTCATACACTGAAGATGCTGGTCCATCCACACAATGACTTTTAAATTTTATTTTTGTGGAGTTGACTTTATGAGGAGCATTGATTGATTGAGATTTACTTCATAGATCCTTTTGCTCAAGTTTCTGTAGTCTTTGGTAACTATAACGTCGAATTTATGCAAGGGGGACGTCGACACTTGGCCGTATTTTAAAGTCATATTTCTGTAAATATTGACAATGCAATTTCCCATAGGAACTCCTTTTACGGCTAAAACTGTATCACTTTTACTACGAATATTCTATATATATACAAAAGAGACGTGGTTTGAGAAACAGCTGTAATTACAAAGTACCACCTATACATTTATTCAAAAAGAAAAATCTCTAAAAATACTTTTCTCACATTTTTACTTATTTATCAGAATTATAGCATGAAAGAAATCACTGCATATACTCATAAGTTTTCTGTAACTGTACATTTTATGTCCCCTCCCCTGTTTCATTTTATTTAAGGATTTGAAAACAAGACTTTAATAATTGCCGCATTCCCTATTTGCATGTATTTTGACATGAAATGCATAGAACAAAGTAAAATCACAAACATACTGAACTCCGATGAAAATTCAATCGGAAAGTCCCTAATCACATGGCAAAATCAAATGACAAAACACATCAAACCTGTTTAAAACTGATCTGATAGCAAATTGAAATCATTCAAGAATACTGTAAATGTAATGTTTAGCAGTCAATCATTCCAACATTCAAGATTATATAAAGAATCCAATCCTGCCTCTGTTTCCAGTCCACATCTTACTGTATGATTATTTGTCAATGAAAGTTCACAATTTCTGCCTCAAATGGTCAGTTTAGAATTTTTGTCACAACAGTATCGTCTCTAACCATATATCTGACATAATTTATTTAATATATGAACTAGAAGTGTTAAAACAAAGCCATATTTGCAATAGATGTATGCATGTAAATACCAGTCTGATGTACAAATTCACTTCAATGTTTTATGGAAATAACTGCTAACATCTGATTTTTGCAAAACTTCTAAGCACAGTTATTGTTTTCTATATAAAGACCTTTAAGATAAAAAAAATCATAACATTTACAAATTAAATTATTTGTTTTATGACCCAGGGGGTATGCAATTTTCCCTGTTTGTTTCCCCTGGGGCCTCAAATTTCCTAAATTATTCTGCTGTTTCTAGCAAAATGGAATATTTAGTACATATTCAGGATAGGGCACAATTTTGTAAGTTTTGTTGTGATATTTTTGTATTTCTAGATTGTATTTTTTTTTATGTCGCGGTGGCCAAAAAAGCAGATTTAGGTGTTGCGGCTTACTTTTGGGTTATCGACAGGACAAAAACACCTCACCAATAATATTGAAGAAGGATCTATGAGTTTCAATGACAATGAAGCGAAAATATAAGCACTTCTAAACAATTCAACTTACAAATATGCATATATTATAAAAAATTTTGCATTCAGGGCTTTAAGTAAACTATGCATACTGTAAACTGAGAATTTATGATGAGTCATCATAGTTAAGGCCCAGGATTTTCTCAATCTTTATGAAATATTTGTAAAACGTCATATTTAAGTTAAATTCTTTAAAATCTGTGAGATAAACCAAACTTTTTTCACCCAATATAGGTTGCCTTTCTGTAAATATTGAAATACAATTTCTCATAGGAACTCCTTTTACGGCTAAGGCTAACACTGTAACACTTTTGCTATGAAGTTTTGAAAAAAAATCATATCCTAGAATAGAAAGTTTATATGCACTACTATTTTGTTTCAATTATATAGGACTCGCTATGCAGCATATTTTCAACGTTTATTTACCCCGAACTTATAAGAGTTTTAACTTACGCTAAATTTCCTAACTACCCTTACCTGTAGGATTACTACAGATTTCAATATAAACAATATACATATGTATATTTACTGAGGTGAAACATAGAGATCATAACTGGGAACCAGTATGAAACAAAATTAATTATCTATGAATATTGTATATCTCCCCAAAAGAGGCGTGGTTTGAGAAGCAGTTGTATTTAATTGACGACATACAGAATCTCCAAAGCGAAAACACATGTTATCTAATAAAAACTCATGGAGAGTTTTAGTAATCACAGCTTGTCAAATTGACAGAGCTCTTTTGTTTGTTGTTACATCATAAATCTACGTGTCACAGTCACAGAGAAAATTTATATTTACAATAACAAACAAATTTGACATTAGCGATTTATTCAGCAAGATATATAGTAAAATTTCCAGTTTAAAGGTTTGCGTTTTCAAAATTGAAAACAACACGTTTAATTATTCCATGCGTCCAAAAGCGCCTTTCTGTATTTACCTTCATCAGGAACGTTCAAAGCCAAACATTTGAAATCCGAGGATGTATACATATAGTACCGAAACCACTGAATGGCTTTATGACAAAAATACCTAAAATAAATAGCCAAATTCATCTAAAGTCAACTTTGCCTGAGGGAGTTGTAACTTTAGTTTTTTAATAATTTCAAAACGTATAAACGGCCAATTTTAGAAAAGTTTGTTGAATCATGTCGATACCGATGTACTGACTACTGAGCTGATGATACCCTCGGGGACTAATAGTCCACCAGCAGAGGTATCAACCCAGTGATGTCAAAAATTGAAAACAACACGTTTAATAATTCCATGCGTCCGAAGCGCTATTCTGGATTGACCTTCACTAGGAACGCTCAAAGCCAAACATTTGAAATCAGAGGATGTATAAATACCTAAACCATTGAAAAGCTATATAAGAAAAATATTTAAAATAATTAGCCAAATTCACCCAAAGTAAACATTTGCCTGAGGGTTTTGAAACCTTAGTTTCTTAATAATTTCAAATTTTAAAAAATTGAAAACAACAAGTTAAATAAGTCCATGCGTCCAAAGCGCTTTTCTGGATTTACCTTCAACAGGCACGCTCAAGGCCAAACATTTGAAATCCGAGGATGTATAAGTACCGAAACCGTCGAAGAGCTATATAACAAAAAATACCTTAAATAAATAGCCAAATTCATCTAAAGTCAACTTTGCCTGAGGAAGTGGAAACCTTAGTTTCTTAATAATTTCATAAATTTATAAACGGACAATTTTAGTAAAGTTTGTTAAATCATGTCGGTACCGAAGTACTAACTACTGAGCTGATGATACCGTCGTGGACTGATAGTCCACCAGCAGAGGTATCGACCCAGTGATGTTAAACACATTTCATTTTGAATAATTAAACAAAGCAAAATTATTTTTCATAAAAAATAAATCGAAATCATTAAGAAATCAATCAATTTACTGAAAATAATCATCAAAGCGCGAATGAAGTGAGACAAACATAATAAATCTCTTTTATGTCAAAATCGATAGATTTACCTGGCACTGAACATTGCTGAAAATTCGAAAACAACAATTTTATCGATGTACTGATTTGAAAGAAACCGTTTTTAACGCTGCTGAACCGAAAGCATAGCGTATTCTCTTAATTATATGAGTCAATACTGAAATTACTAGATCTCCTGCACGGATCAGGGTAAACACATATACTTTCTACTTCAATATTTGGCCTTTATGTATAACATTAAAAACATTTGTAGGTTTATTATTCAACGTTATAATCAAATTTCTAATGATCATAAAAACAGAAATTTATGTGTCAACAACATATATTTTTTTGCAAGAAATGTCTATGTGTTATAAATACGTATTGATGATTTTTTGACAGATTTCATGCGCTTCCTATACAAATCATTACCCATTTTCAAAGTATTCAATCAGTAATATTTCAAATGATAAAAAAGATAAATGCATATTTTTTTTTTAATTTTCAGTTTAAGTTCATCGAGCCAAAGTTGAATGTCAAACTTTTTAAAAATCTGTGACATAGTCCATTTACTGTTCCTTAACCTTAAACAATATGTCATGCTCTTAGATGCTAGGGATATTTTTTTTAAAATTATTACCAAAACTACAAATGGAATAACATGTACAAGTATGATATTCAGTCTAAAAAAAATTTACATTTCCATTATGTTTGAATTGCATTAGAAATACCTCGTTTATGTCAAAATAAATTAATGAAACTTGAAAAACGTTGTCATTTTAGTGGTATATTTTACATTGCCACAAAAGCGCGAGGTTTGGCTAGCAATAAAACCAGGTTCAACCCACCATTTATTTTCTTAAAATGTCCTGTAACAAGTCAGAAAAATGGCAGTTGTAATCTTATAGTTCGTTTCTATGTATGTATGTTGCGTTGTCGTTTGTTTTTGTGGCACTTCAGTGTTTCTTTTGTTTTGTTGTTTTCCCATTGTTGTTGATGTGTTTCCCTCGGTTTAAGTTTGTTACCAGGATTTTTCTTTTCTCTCAATCGATTTATAACTTTTTAACAGCGGTAAACTACTGTTGCCTTTATTAATACATAACAAGATGTGTAGCTGTATGTTAAATACAAACAAGAACTAGCTGTTATGAAAAAAGACTTTTAAAATCCCTGACGCTGAAATGAGCGCACACAATGTTTTACCCTTAATAACTTATAGAAATATGCCAGGAACAGTTTACACACATTATTGTGAAGGATATTTATTTTTGTTCCGATTTATGACAAATTGTCTGATATCTTATTCAAGAAACAAGTGCGGGGATAAAAATGACCTTTGATCTTTCCTCTTCCTTTTTCTATACATATATTTGTTACTATTCTCAATTAGGTCACGATATTAACAAACCTTGAACGAATTAGTATTGAATCTTTCACATTAAATAGGACATGTTAAGACGGCGAACATTCCCGTTTTGAATTTTCCTCAGAGTTCAGTGTTTTTGTGATTATTTTCTTTTTGTATCACTTAATAATTTTGAAATACAGTTTCTACATCAATATTGCATATACTAACCAAGTTTGCTGGTTATTTTACTTTAAGAGAGTATAGGGAAATTCCCAATTTTTCATGATTTTCTGCTAAGAAAAGCTTATTTTCACCCAAAATTGCAACACTATTGCGTTTGATTGCAAATAATTGTATTGGAATCGACGACAAGAACGTTTTTTTTCTTATTGACCTAACCAATTCTGCTTGTATTTTGATAGGGGAGTGTGTAACATGTCATCTCCAGTTTTTCATGATTTTTCTACAAAATCCATATTTTCTTCCCAAAAAAATCAGTAATCGTCTTCTAGGACATGTTGGATTTATGGCGAATTTATAAATAACAATAAAGGTACCTTCAGCTAGTCAACAATCCGACAATTTCTATATTGATATCGCACATTTTAACAAAGTTTGCTATCTATCAATAGCTTTATGCATATGGTATTGTAGGGGAAATCTTTCATGTTTTTCTTTTAAAAAGCTTATTTTCACCCTTAATTGCGAAGGCAATAACGTTTAAACCGTATAAACGTAACAAAATCTGCTTGTATTTGATAGAAGAGTTTTTATTATTTTTTGTTTGTTTTGACCTCGCAACACCCGTTTCGGTTTTCTAAGATAATGAACTTGAAAAATATGTGATTTTCATAACCTAAGATATCAGGATAACAGGATATAGCGGTGAATTCGTCATTTATTGTATGACCAATATTGTCAATTGACCCCTTAAGGAGTTATTGCCCTTTAAAGACAATTTTACACAATTTGTTTATGTAAAGATTTAAGTAAAAAAAAAAACAGGTGACCGATTCAGGCGCTTGAGAGCCTCTTGTTAAAAATATGCATAAAACCCCGTTTTAATACTCTCGTGATTATATTATTTGCATAATTGCGTTTCGTTATCGTTTTTATTTAGAACTAGTAATAAAGATTTCATTAGCTGTAACATGATTAAACAAAAGCTCTTTAAGATTTGTAAACATATTAATCTTCTGAAACCAAAAATATGTTAAAGATTATTACTTTTCATTGATAAATCAACAGGAGTACACAAGTTGAAATGTCTCTCCTGCTTTACTGAACATTGATAGTTTATAAAAAGTCTCAAAGATAAAAGTTTTACTACGAGTATTACAAAAACTTTACATTTTCAAATGGAGTCAAGGTTAGATAATCCTGTCTGACAGACATTTACACCTTACAATTATTATTCAATATACCAAACATAGTTGACATAGTGCTTATGGTATTGAAAAACAAAAGCACGCAAATGAGGTCAAAGTTGAATTTGACTGCCAGACAGACATATACAAAAGAGGGGCGAAAGATATCAGAGGGACAGTCAAACTCATTGATCGAAATTAAACTAACAACGCCATGGCTAAAAAAGAAAAACACAAACAGACAAATAATTGTACACAACGAAAACTAAAGACTTAAAAACACGAACCCCATAAAACACTGGGGTGATCTCAGGTGCTTCTGAAGAGCAAGCAGATCCTGCTGAACATACGTCTTGTTGCTCATGTTATTACAAACCAAGGAAATAATATAATTTCGTAGGTCACATTCGTGAAAAGGGAAGGGGATTGTAGTTACGATATAAAGAAAACATTCAATATCACCTGTGAAAAGGTTATTCCATGACGGTCAACGAACTCGTGATGGCGTCTGCAAAATTTACGAAGTGATGATTTCAACTTCACCATTTGGAACTTTTGGTTTAATAGCTTTCTAGTGAGCAGTAACTCTCTTTCAATGACATCGTGATAGGGAATACACTTCGTACAATCATTCCATTAATCTTATTAAAAACCGATCTCTCATCACTCACTTTTTTAGATATGTCACGAGGGGTCTATATTATCCTTACGGTAACTAGTTTAAAAATTATATCCGAAGATCATGTTCATCAACCAAGATGGCCGCCATGACTAAAAATAGAACATGAGGGTAAAATGCAAATGTTTTAGTTTATATCTCTTAAACTAAAGCATTTAGAGCAAATCTGACATGGGGAAAATTGTTCATCAGGTGAAGATCTATATGTGCCGAACTTTTCACGCATCAGACAACCCGTTTTTGGGTTGCTGCCCCTGAATTTGAAATTTTAAGGAACTTTTGCAGTTTTTGATTACTATCTTGAACATTATAATAGATGGAGATAAACTGTAAACATCAAAATTTGTTCAGCAAAGCAAAGTTGTCAATTGACCTCATAATGAGTTAATGCCCTTTAAAGTCTTTAACAAAAATCTTCTACACTGAAACTGTATGGCCAATTTAATCCAAATTTAGCCTAAATCATTCTTAGGGTATCTAGTTTAGAAACTGTATCAGATGACCTTGACCATCAACGTAGATGGCCACAATGGCTAAAAATAGGACATGGGGGTAAAATGAAGTTTTTTACTTATATCTCTAACCTTAAGCATTTAAAGCCAATCTCACATGGGGTACACATGTTCATCAGGTGAAGATATATCTGTGCTTTTACAAAAATCTTGAAGACTGGAACAGCTGGGCCCAATTTATCCAAATTTGGCCTAAACCATTCTAAATGCATCTAGTTTAAAACCACAAAATGATCAGTGAGTCAAGATCTACTAACAATTCAAATTTTGCCGATATAGTTATGAAGACTGACTCTTTATAGGAGTGGTTGCCCATAAATGAGGATTTTGTTTATCTATCCTCTTTTGTGTTTGAGCAAAAACTAAAGAAGTTAAAAATAATCTAAACTGGCTTAATGATAAGTATATACAAGATCATCTAAACTGATTTTTGCCAAGATTTATATTGTTGTCTTCAGTGTTGGTAAGTTTCCGTTGTTGAATATGCACATAGACCAAGGTGAGAGACACAGGCACTTTAGAGCAAGCAATCACTGACCAATGAAAATGAGGTCAAAGGCGATGAACATATGAAAACTGGAAACTTTGTAACACAAATTAAGGTATCTGCATACAAGATATGAAGAATGCATGTCTTCTACCTTGTGTATATAGCTTTATAGCTTTATACAAATAGTTTATGCCGCCGCTGCCAGCGGATAGTAATACCTTAGTCTCGTTTACTGCGACTTTCGCCGCGAGAATTAAATCAAAATGTAAAAGTTGTATATCAACAACAAAAAATGGTGGATTAATCTTGTAACCAAGTGCATAGTTAGCTAACTAAACAATTTTTCTCAATCAATCAACCTTTCTCATTGAAAATGTGGACCCTTGGGTGGGACAATTTTATCATTCAATGCCATGATGGAAGAATGTTATAATCTCACAGGGAAGTTAAATATAGGTGATTTAAAACATTGAGGTATTCAGACAATTTTTTCACTATTTTATTAGTAATTCAAAAATTAGTCATACCCTCTGTCTTTCTATGTTGTGATGTTATACTCTTGTTAGAAAAGGGAGAAGGTTTGGTACCATTAAAACGTTTAATCCCGCTGCAATTGTTTGCACTTGTCCTAAGTCAAGAATCTGATGTTCAATGGTTTCTCCTCTGTTTATGTGGTTCATTAGTGTTTCTCGTTTCTCTTTTTATATAGATTAAAACGTTGGTTTTCCAGTTTGAATGGTTTTACACTGGTAATTTGGGGCCCTTTATAACTTGCTGTTTGGTGTGAGCCAAGACTCTGTGTTGAAGGCCGTACCTTGGCCTTTAATGTTTTACTCTTATGAATTGTTACTTAGATGGAAAGTTGTGTCATTGATCTTAAATGGTTTTTGTCAGTCTTTTGTAGGTCGCGAAGAGTAAAAACAAAAATTTAAGCCCTTGTCTTTTCAAATTGTATGTCACCTTACATGGCCAAGATCAGTATTAATTTTAAAGTGCAAGTTGCGCGCACAGTGATTATTCCAGATGCCTTCAAGATACAATTACAAGACAAAAAAAAAAAAAATTCTGTGAGATCACAATTGAAGCCATCTGCGTACATTTAATGTTGCATGATATGAGATTTATTTTCATCTAGTTTACATCATAATTTCACAGACAATAACAATAAAACAGCTTTTCACAATTTTCTATATACACTTTCAAAATTGTGGAATCTATATGCTTTAGTAAAACAAATAAAAAGAATATGAAATGTAAAAATATGTATGGGGTGCCTTTACATAAAATGAACTATACATATACATCTTTTCATTTGTTCCCGGTCTCTGCCAGCATCTCCTTTAATTCACACTTATTGCCATTTATATATCTTCTATAAAATGAAAAGATTTATCTTAAACATATCAGTTAAAAGGATTAAAAGAGGAATGATTTATAAAGCTTTAAAGCCGTATGAACTTAAATGAAGAATAGCCGTCTCCATTGTTCGTACAGGAATGTGGTTCTTTGGAAATCCTACACGGTCAACCAAGAAGACCAGGCAACCGTATTGCTAGTTCACATCATTTTGCATTGATAACATTGTATGTGTCTGATTCCGGTCTGTTTGGTGTCACTGTGTCATTTAATGTGTTGTAAACATCACTTGCTGCTCCATGATCATACAGGTCATCATCGTCTTTTAATATCTGTTGTTTTCCATTCCCTGTAAACACGTGGTATTCATCATCTCCCGTTACATCATATATTGAGGAATCTTGTGGTTTCATCTCAATCATTTTCTCTGAGTCTCCCAAATGATTGTAAATTCCCTCTTCTGTAACGTTTACTAATTTTGTATTTTCTTCTGGAATGGTATTCTCGACTACTAACTTCCTACTTTCTTCTGCAACGGTATTCTTGATTGGTTCTGAGTAAGTTTCAGGCTCTCCCTCATCAACAGCTGTATTCAAGTGCTTGTTGTTGGATTTTTTCCTGTTTGAAATAAAAAGTAGCTTAATACAAAGTGGTTCGAATAAGAAAACACATGTGGTTCACAGAGCAAATCCAGTCACTCTAACCCGACGACAAAAGAACAAGAAATATACAACGCTAAAATCAATATTTTCAATAGTTCAAAAGTAAACGATATGAATATACTTTGCTCCAAAATACGTTTTTTCGGTAAAAATTTCTTTGAAAATGAGCGATATTATGCTATATTTAATTATATTGTGATATTTCTAGGAATAAGTCATGTCCAGTTTATAATGTTCCATTACATTTTATTAAAATATTATTATAAAAGACCATAACGGAATTAAATCTTGAATTATAAAACTATATTCAATATATTCGTGAAATAAATCTTTAGTATTGAATTAGGTATAGAAATATGTTAATCAAAGGGCTTCTTCCGTCTTGAAACAATACCTTTGAAGTTTGCAAACGCGTTGTATCCGTTGTATCCGTTGTGTTTAATGATTAATTTAACATCTGTATGGGAACGTTCAATTCTATGCCTTGTTTAAGGAGATTTGCATAATCTTTGTACATTCATGAAGACTTAACCGAGACGAAGAGAAACACAGAACGCGCCTTTATTGAGAAGTTGTGTGTCACAAGTAAATAGAGATATCCTTTGACATAGTTGTTTGGTTAATAGTGATTAAAATTATAAGACAATGTTGATTGCTGTACCCTTTTATGACATTTTAGCCTATTATGTTTGTTTTTTGTTTACACATCGTTGTCAATATAGTGGAATTTTATGCGACGGTCATACTAGTGAGAAGTTTAGCTAGCTATTAAACCAGGTTTAATCCACCATTTTGTTCATGCATTAACAATGTCAGGGATATGACAGTAGTTTGAATTCATTTGATGTGATAGGGCTTTTGAATTTGCCATTCGATAAGGGACTTTCCGTTTTGAATTTCTATCGGAGTTCGATGTTTTTTTTTTACTTTTTCATGTTACATTTTTCCTTTGAACATCACAAAATCCAACAAATTAAATATAGACTAAGAACAAAATACGTTAATAACAAAATGGAAAAGGTGATATGATTTAAAATGCAAAGTTTAAGGTTTTAGATGGCAAAAACCTTATTTGGCATAATGTCTTTGAATTTTTGAATTTTATGCTCTTAATAAATGCAACAGTAGTATACCGCTGTTCTTAAAAATCATGTTTGTTTTGGTATTCCGACCGTTTTGATTCGATCATAACTGATGAGTCTTATGCAAATGAAATGCACGTATGATATAAAACTTTATGTTATCCGAATGTTGGGATTCAATCAGAACTGATTAGTCTTATATATATAAAATGCGCGTCTGGTGTACAAAATGATAAGTCTTATATCTTAAAGGAAACTAGATGAATTGGAACATGTAATGTATGGTAATTCATTTTGATAATACACGTATGAGATCGTTACGAATGAAATCATTGTTCACAATAATGTATGGCAATACATATCAATGTATCATCATTTTAATAATACACGTATGATATCGTTACGATTGAAATCATTAGTGAAATAGAATGCATTAATGCATACCTTCTCTGAACGATACACACAATAAATACGACAATCACAAGTGCTACAAATCCTCCAACGCTCCCGGCTACAATTGGAACTAAAAGAAAAAGTTTAACTTTTTTTTTGCGTCAAAACAAAAAATACACAATTTATTTGATACATGGTTTAAAACGAGGATATGGAAAGAATAATTGTAAAAAACCTAGGCCATCCCATGAACATTCTACGTCTAGTATATTTCAGTTTGATTTTGCACCAATTCATATCATTTGTTTGAAATATTTTGTTTGATTTTTTTTTTAGTCAACCAGTAGAAATATTACATCCTAAAAATCACTTTCAAATTACTGTTATATTTAATTGATATTGATGTAAATGATAAATAAAAAAATTGAAAACAGTTAGATTAATGTTTTCATTATTTTATTCATGTCTTGTGTATGGCAATTTCTAGTGATAAACAGGTGTAATATACAAATTGTGACCGATGGAAAACCAATTATTATTCACTGTTGATGTTCATTAATTCTACATGATTTCTTACGTAAGCATTGTTTTCTATCTACGGATTTTGTGCTAACTATTTGATAAAACAAACATACACTGACTATAAAATTTCAACAGAAATGATATAATCTTTATTTAATTAATTTTCGAAAAGATTAGTATCTTGAAAGCAAATTGTCGCTTTTTTATATATGCAGAAATTGTGCACTTTGTACGAAATTAAAGATGAACAAAATATCATTAACCACTGTTCTCGTAATTGCAACTTTTTTATTTATCTCATAAATATTTTGAGGTGTTTTACAATTGTACACGTATTTCTCTTAACCTCTCTCATCAAAGTTGCATACGTAAAACATTGTACAACGATACATAATTAAAGACTTACTCAAATCTGGTTTATCGTCATCTGAATCAGACTCTGCGTTTACTGGACCTCTTAGGGTTGTACGACCTTAAAATATAATGCAAATTCGTTAAGCCTTTGTTATTCAAATAGGTCATTTACACTGATATATTTTTTAGTCCTTTAACCTTAAACTCGTTAACTCATCGGAAACTCCACTAAGAAAGCTTTCACATTTATCTGTAATAGTTCAGTAACATAATCTGGTTCTGTTGTTGCTTTGCAAATACAAAGTTTAGTTTAAAAGATGTTATTATTATATAAAAAAAACATACACATAACACATACATGTATTAAGCGTTTTAGGCGCTAAGAGTAAAAAGTTTCGTATCAGACAGATGAGTGCAATTAACAGAATCAACATCATGTAAAATTAACTATTATTCTATAATATATTGCTATACCTCAAATTAAAACAAATCTAGTATATATAGTATTTAACGAGTCAACTGAGTCATGCACTTCTGATGTTTGAGAATTTGAAAGCAGTTTGTTTTTCTTTTTCTGGCAAATATGAATATCATCCGACAAATTACGAGACGCAATGATTGAAATGGAACAGCAAACATCTAATCTAAATCAAGAACATTCCGTCGGGAGTAGTTTGTACTTTGATACTGAACTATATCAATAACAGACCTTTCTTAAAACGTCCGTGTACAATTGCAGGTCAAATAAGTCTTGCTGAAAGATTACCATACTAAACGTACCTGCTGTAATAGTTGATGGTTTGCTTGTTGCTTCACTGTTTTCTTGTTGACTAGACGTGTGCTGTGACACATCTGTGTGCAAAAAGTAAAAGAGCAAAAGTAATAAAAGAGCGAACACTGCTCAAAGTTTAAATAGCATAAAGAGTAAAATCATTATCATATTTATGATAAAAAAAACCATTCCTTTTGTCAAACTAAAATATTGGCTTACAAATATATATTTACATGTTATATTGCTAACATTTAAGAGGCCGGAATAATGTACCGTACACTAGTAAATGTACCAAGCATGATAATCGTGCGAAAATCATGCGTTAAAAATATGCGATACATGCATGTTTAAAACGTACGAAAACCGAATGTGAAGATTGTGCGATTTACGAATACTTCATATTTTGCATGATTATCGCATGATTCAAGCCTGACTTTCGCATGTTATAGCCTACATGCGTATATCATGCATGGCACGTTTGCCTGTGTATTCGATGTTTTCCATACTAGCAAATGTAAAGATTTCAATAAAAAATGAAAATTAAAAAAAATAAATATGTAGTAGAGAATTGATAAGAAGTAGTGGATTCGTAAACGATAATCAACGAGCGACTTTAGTCTGTTGTATGATCTGACAATAATTCAACAGAATTTCATGAAAATAATTTTGTATTTTGTCTGTTTCATTCTCTAATAGCTGGAAATAATTAGATCCACACGGTTCACATTTGTATTTAACTTAATATAAGTTAAATTTAACTTAAATATGTTGTTATCTCCCCTTTTTAATACCAGATTTTATATTCGGAAATAATTCTTTCATTCAATGTTTAATCATAACAAATTATTTCAATTGATTAGATCTTTTTTGAAAAGTTAAAAAAAAATAATTACCAACATTTAGAAACCTTTTTTCTATTTATTCATATAGTATTTAGCAACTGCTGTAACTGAATAGTCAACCAAGAATCTGTTATAAATACCTAAACGACTAAGGGCATTCAAGTTGTAAATGAACAGTAAAAACGACTTTACCATACATCTGTTGGTTATGATACCATGCAAATAATTGTCTTAATTGAACAATTACATATACATGTTGTATTAAATGGTTCTCTTTCATAATTTTTAGATTATTTTAACGTAATTACATTTGGCATCCATCTTTAATCAGTCAATAAACTAGTATTATTTGTGGTACACATTATAAAACCCAAGCAGAATTGTTCCGGTTACAAATGTACAATATATAATTGTGTCAATTTTAAAGTGAAACGTGTTAGCTGTTCATAGCCGTGATCGTCTAGTTGTTGGTACCGAAAAAAAATGATTGTAATATTAACAGTGCCAAGTTCAAGTCTAGTACCCGGAATGATTTTTTTCTTATTGTAATGTTTTTCTCTACCAAAAACATTTTTTTTAATCTAAGAGGTATTTATATTTCATTTTTTATATGTAGTTGCCGATTTTGTTTCTGGTTTTACAGTCAAAGAAGTAGCTTTACAGTCGAAGCCTATCACACTTTATTCATATAAGAATCAGTTAAATATTGATGTATATTTTGACCATCTATAATCAAACATAGAAAAACTTAATAATGGTATGATATCATTATAATACTAAACCAAAAGTAAGCATTTGCTACGATGAAAAGGAAAAGGCCTCGTACGTTAAAAGTTATAAGTGTAATGTGTACATGGATGTTTATTTATGAAGGAATTGTACTAAATAAGTTATATTTACAATTCCTTGATTCAATAGTGTTTCATATGTTTTATACGATAACAAAAAGACAAAAAAACCCAACAGTTTATGGACATCTATTGACAGATATACGCTATAAGGGTGTTAATTAAATATTATTTTATATCAGCACTCGTGGTCTAGTGGTAGCATACATAGTCTACAGACTAAACTTA
Source organism: Mytilus galloprovincialis (assembly GCF_965363235.1). Classification (NCBI taxonomy): domain Eukaryota; kingdom Metazoa; phylum Mollusca; class Bivalvia; order Mytilida; family Mytilidae; genus Mytilus; species Mytilus galloprovincialis. Next base: position 5,383,282 of record NC_134846.1, on the reverse strand, counting down.
CGAAAATACGCGCGAGTTAGAATCTTTCATTTGTCACTCGTTTTTGAGAAGATAAAATATCGTAATTTAAAAGTGTAAAGTTTTGTTATAAGTTATCTTAAGTTAACTTAGTGGTTAAGTGGATTCTTGTAAAAAAATAAACCACTGTTAGAACAATAGACTGACGTCAGAGAAAGGAGTTAATGGCTATAGAAATGTCTATTAATAGGTCATCTGTAATTTCTGAATGCTTCATGATTACTATCGAAAATATTTAAAACAAAAATGTGCGGTAAAATCTATTGAAGTAAGTTAGAACAATCAATAAAAAAAAAACGCGCATTTCATGTCGGAATACAAATCAGCGAGAATGGTGAGTGTATGTAGAATTAACACATATTTTTAAATGAACAAAACTATGTAAATTATTATTGAGATCCTTATACTTTTCAGTGACGTTATTCTTTAGTTTTCTATGTTGTGTCATGTGTCCTATTGTTTGTCTGTTTGTCTTTTTCATTTTTAGCCATGACGTAGTCAGTTTATTTTAGATTTATGAGTTTGACTGTCCCTTTGGTATCTTTTGTCCCTCTTTTATACAACCAGTACCATTTAATTTTTTTTTTATGAATGTCACATAACCTGTTTGCAAAAAACGTAAAGGTAAAACAGAGTTATTTCAATTAGTCTCTTAATAGTATTTTTCACATAATTCGAGTACAGCTAGCTTAATAAAAAGACGGATACAAAATTGCCTTCATTAACGTTATAAATCACTGGAACCATAAAAGACTAATCTTCAAAATCAAAAAAGCTTTTCATCATTGTGTGGAATGTAGTTGGGTTTGTACAAGAATGTACGAGTATCCATGAAAAATTATATCCACAAAAATTATATTCAGGTGTCATCAATCGTTCTATGTGTCTTATAAGTTAAAGGATATGATGTTTCTTTCCCGAATCATGGTGTAATTGTCCTGTTTTGATTTGCAATTTATATACATGTATTTAACATTCGAAATTGTATTTGATATTAGCAATCTTATCTCGACTGTTACGAATAAAAGCGGGCTAAATGTTTACAACAATTATATAATTACTCACAGCATAAAGAATAAAAACTACTGTTGCACTTTTCAGTTTCAAGTCTAATCCTAGATCCATCAATTACTAGCATCAGGCATAATGCATCACTTGGCAAAGTAACTAAATAGATATTCTGAATTATAGTATCAAAATGTATTGATAAAACTTATCATGCATATGTTTTGAATTTTTTGTACACTATGTATTGTTAAAGAAATTAAGATAAAAAAAACTTATGCATAAGCAATCAAATAATTGAGCATTAAAGTCAAATGAAACCAGTGACTGGTGAAAAATAATGTTTATCCAATTCTTTAACCAATGCATGTATCTTTATCATAAACTTAGTCTTCTGTGCACCATTTTATTATTTTTTTACGCAAAATATCGTGTAATCGTCATCTTTTTCTATCTCTGACTGTTATGAAGTGAAAATATGGCAACTCATTAATTGTCGTGTTTTGAAGCCGTAATTTACCAAATTCCACCTTAAATACATTCAACAAAATAGCATGGATATTGATCACGTGTATAACATGTACAATCAGAAAATGGTTTATTTCAGTGACAGTTCAATGCGTATTGCGATCACCGTTATATTAGTGAAGGTCACGCTTAGGTCACTTTGAATACGGAAAATATGTCGGCGAATTGCTTCCTGGAAGCAAGCAATTAAAAAGTTAACTTCTTCTAAATGTGACAAATTAAAGAATTATTATGGTTGCAAATGAACTGGTGCTTTCTACACTATAGAATACACTGTCAGCTTTGCTCTACACTGAATACGGACTCGTATAATCAAAGGTCTTTCCCCTAGTAAACGTAAATATATCTGATAGTAATTAAAACTTATACCTCGAAGGGTACCTAGATATCTTTAAAGGTTTTATAAACCTTTTATTTGACATTGTACAAAGTGCTCCTTTATAACAGAACCGAAAAGTATATGGCAAAAGTAAAACTAAATAATACAAAACAAAAAGACGACGCAAAGCAACTATTTTCATTTTGCATCCTACACTTCTGGTTAAAATGTTTGGAAGGACAAAAAAAAACCTTCCAGTGCGACCCGCAAGCAAGATCTATTCGTAAGTAATATTTTAGCTTCAAACGTCATTTTAATGAAGATATTGGATATATTTTTAATAAGGTTTTCTTATACATTTTTATAGTTAATCGTTCATTTTGAATAATTGCCTTGTAGTTAAAAAAAGAGGAACATACCGTTCCCCCACGTTATTCTTTCAACGACATGCATCCCAGTCCAGTAATGATTTGGTGGACAAGAATTTTGAATGGTACTAGAAAGCCTCAAATTTTTTTCATAACACAGTTGTCTGGCGTCGAACCAAGATACAGTGTCTTTGTTACAGACGTCTGCGACGTATGATTTACCTAAAAATCAATGAAGAAAAACAATAGGCATATAAATGTATATTAAATGTAAAATCACAAAAATACTGAACTCCGAGGAAAATTCGAAACGGAAAGTATCCGAACAAATGCAAAATCAAGAGCTCGAACACATCAAACACATCAAACGAATTGACAACAACTGTCATATTTCTGATTTGGTAGAGGCAATCCTTATGTAGCAAATGGTGGATTAAACCTTCATATATTCATATATTCATAAACAAGATGCATTGCTTGCAATCAAGAAATACATACAACATTAAAAAAGTTAGATCACCTCATATTTTACCATGACATTACGTTTGTTTGAATTTCATATTTAACAGTAGCAATATGAAATTCCTCAAATGTTTTGTTTCGACTGAATATTTTTATGTCAACAAATCTAGGATAAAATAGATTGAGGTTTAGAATATATTGCATATAAAAACGTTTCGGGATGAAACAAATACATGTTTTAAAAAACTTCATAGACAAAATACAATGAAAGATGGAAGGATTTCATCTTAGTGATGATACAATTATGATTTCTACTTAAGGCAATATATCCAAAAAGATTCATTTAAACATATAAGTATTCTATTGGAGAACTAGTTTCTGGTAATAATCGTGCAAATTCAGTTTTTAATGTTTTGGATTTACATATGAAAGACATTTTTGTCTCAAAATATTCTTATGATGCATCAAAATTGCTTTCTTAGATTTTTTTTAAATAGGGACAATACCCCCGAGTTCCTGCGTGTGCTGGCGATTGTTTTTGTTTCAGTTCAGTGTATTTGTTGTTCTATTGTTTTCTTTATTTAAGTTTGTTACCCGGATTTGTTTTTGCTTAAAAGATTTTTGACTAATGAATAGCCGTATACTACTTTTACCCCTATTCTTATTTTCAAAGTAAACGGTAACTTTAAATAATGTAGAAATATTGAATATGGATATATACAAAATTGTCTTTAAGTATTATCAAATTTCTAAACCTGGTAAACTATTGAACATAGGAAAATATGATTAAAACAGTATACTTTGCAACCTACTTGTCTTGTTATAACCTTGGCATATGTACATCATACTTGTACTACAAATTTGGTTAACGAATCGATATTTACTGCTGTTATGGTCCCAGTAAGCTGATAAACAAGCATTCTCAAGCTGTGGTTCGGTACTTGTTTTTCCTAAAACATAAACTACATGAACATATTTCGAACAGCATGTTTTAACAAAATCATCATTAAAAAAAAGCGTGTCAGCAGGTTTTTTTCTTTTAGTTTTCACGATAACAATGCATATTGTACATTGTTGTAAGTACTTTTGCTTTAAGATATTATCTAAAACATCAAAAGAATCGTTTGCACTCCAATAATTGTGAAAATGTAGGCTTTTAACTATGCTGAGATCGACTTTAATGACATGACCACAGAAATTATATTCATAAACTGATGACTCACAGTCTCAATTTTTTTCGACCCTCTGTTTTAAAGAGAATTCTATACTGACGTCTCATGTAACTGAAGTATAATAGTCAGCATTAATCTAATCGACGACAGTTTGACAATTTTTACGAGAATCTTCAACTTGTCTATTATATTTTCCTTGTTGTTTCATGACGTTTCATTGGGGAAGGAATTTTCGAAATTCTATGTTATCATGAATGTATTTTCCTGAAAGTTGGTGAATCTAACTTTAAACTTTATATTTTAAGAGGTGATAAAAAGGCTTTTGTGTTAATCAAAAAAGTAAAATAAATCCCTATCCGTTTGTTCCATAAGTTGTAGACCGGATTTTGACTTGGTCCAATCATTCAGATACACCTTCGATTTGTTTAATTATTGTGAAATAAGTTATTATTTGATTTGAGCAGAAACAGCTGACTTTCAACCCTATTCTAGAGAAAGGTTTCATATGTGACTCTCTCTCTTTATGTATATATAAATATAAAACTAAAGCAAGGTAATTTAGAAATGATCCTGGCAAACTTATCGCCCTTTAAAAAAATTCAACACTGTAATAAGCTAACGGCCTTATTTATGTACAAAAATGAAGAAAAACAAATATGTAACACATAAACAAACTAAATTACCAATGAATTACAGGCTCCTGACTTTGGACAGGCACATACATACATATTGTGGCTGGGTTTAACATGTTAGCGGGATCCCAACACTCCCCCTAACCTTGGACAGTTGTATGACAGTACAACATAAGAACGAACTATTAAAATGAGTTGAAAAAGGCTTAACTCATCAGATGAACAAAAATACAAGTGGACGTGGCCGGATACTAATACGTTCGAACAACAAAAAGACACTAGGTACAAATCTGTACTCGCAATTAACTGACAGCTAGTTCAAAGCCACTAACAACTTATAAAAATCATGCATCTAAGACTAAATTATCAATCCGTTCACATCCTACATCTAATGGATTTAGTGTAAAGACGTCATAAACAGTCAGAGAAAAACATGACTTTGTGCAATGCAAAGATACATGTATCGACAGATTGCAGATCTATGTATGTGTATATGTATATAATATACAAGTATTATTAAATTTGCTTTTAATTCACTGATTACAAAAATAATATTTATACCAATAAAAATAATTTTCAATGATCTTATATAGTTTTATATAATTTAGTCTTAGATGCATGATTTTTAAATTTTTTTATATAAATAAGGCCGTTAGTTTTCTCTTTTAAATTGTTTTACATCGTCATTTCGGGGCTTTTAATAGCTGATTATGCGGTATGGGCTTTTCTCATTGTTGAAGTCCGTACGGTGACCTCTATTGTTAAATCTGTGTCATTTTGGTCTGTTGTGAAGAGTTGTCTCATTGGCAATCATACCACATCTTCTTTTTTTATAAGCCTTCTTCTAAAGATTTATCTGATATTTTAAATGAAATGTCAATATATATTTTGACAGTCCAATGTTTTCTGAAAAGTGGGTTTCTATCTATTATACAGTTAACTTAAACAATGTACAAATATTGCTTTATTAAACGTAAAATGGTATAAATGTCATAATATATTTTCAGAAAATACATGTTTTATCTTTAATTTCTTTAATAAATATTTTATTCATTTGTGTGTGTATAAGAAGGTCAATGCATACTGTTTACTATACTATAGGCGCTGTAAAGCTCTACCCCTTCGACAGTTGAAACACCACCGCATATGTCTCCATTGTTTCCCGGACAACGCATTGTGCAAGGTTTCATATTTTCCTCTGAATAAATGCTCTGCATACCGTAAAATGTTACTTCAGGAATACAAAGGCATTCGGTTTTCTAAAATAATCACAAAATCATTAAACTAAGTAGAGCTCTTGGTAAGAATCATACAGGTTTCTGTCGATTAAAGGTTCATAAACCCGCTTCAAATATCTTTATATTTTGTGATTGAAGAAGGTACGGTATAAAGTAAAATTTCATATACATTGTTTTTCTTTTGACCCTTGTTTCCAGCGGAACATACAACACAATATTTTGCTGAAATACGTGCAAAAAGTGCATTTAAAAAATTGAAAAATAGAGGAATCATAAAATACGTTAAAAAAAACGAAATCATTAAATGCAGTAGGTACTTTGACATTGTAGACAAACAAAATAACATTATAGATTGTATCCATAGCAACCATCTAAAAATGAAAATTAAAAAGTAATTCACAATTTTATTTCTGTTTTATTCTGTCTCAAAAGACCAACATTTACAGAGCATGTCACTGACACATTTTGAAAGACAAAATATTATTTATTTGTAAAAAAATTATGGCACACATTTTTTTCAAGCATTTTAGCATTTTTTTTTATATTTTGATAAAAGAATAGCGGTTTCTTAGTTTGTTTTTCAATTTCAATTTATACACAGCAAATAATACATAAAAAGATTTATTTCATAACAAGAATGTGTCCAAAGTACATGGATGCCCCACTCGCACTATCCTTTTCCATGTTCCATTGACCGTGAAATTGGGTAATAATCTAATTTGGCATTAAAATTAGAAAGATTATACTATAGGGAACATATGTACTAAGTTTCAAGTTGATTGGACTTCAATTTCATCAAAAACTACCTTGACCAAAAACTTTAACCTGAAACTCCCACTTTCATTTGCTATGTTCAGTGGACTGTGAAAAAGTCTAATTTGGCTTTAAAATTAGAAAGATCGTATCAAAAGCAACAAGTGTACTAAGTTTCAAGTTGATTAGACTTCAGCTTCATCAAAAAATACCTTGACTAAAAACTTTAACCTGAACGGACGCACAGACGGACGGACGAACGGACGAACGGAGCCACAGACCAGAAAACATAATGCCCCTCTAATGTCGTAGGTGGGGCATAAAAAAACCCAAAATATACATAGTGACAAAAAATGTTTGCGCAAAGGTGACATTAAATGTGCATTTCCGTTAGAGGTAATTGTAACCGACAACTAAGCTTTCTAACTATATTAATCTGAGCGTCACTGGTGAGTTTTATGAAGACGAAACGTTCATCTGGCGTATTAAGTTTTAAGCCTGGTGCATTTGATAACTATATAAGTACATATCGGACTCTGCGTCGAGTATAAACATATCGAGAATTTCTTCACACTGCTGAATACAAATCAAATAAAGCAAGTTATATAAGATCTGTTAATAATAAATTGTTATATTTGATTTATGTTAAAGAAACAAAATGTGAATGATTTACCTCTGAATTTTGTTTTATTAGAATAAATAGTAAAGAGCACATCAAAATATGCAATCAACCAGTATTGATCACTTAAGATTTATTGACAAAGGCGGTAAAAACTGGAATATACTAGAAGCTTGTTGGTGATCATGATTATCTAAGAGATATGGGACTGTAACTTCACATTTGAGTGAATCTTTCATAGCCTGTAACTTACAGTGAGTATGCTTGGGTTGATTTACTGTTAAAAGTAAGTTATCATTTGATTTGATAAAAGAAGTAGGTCCGGTAAGGGCCGATTTTGGCCTCAAATTTCAAGTTCATTTAACGAAAGATTTTAAGTTGATTCGATAAGTATATAAGATATTTTGACTGATTAACTCACAAAAAACGCTCCGATTTTAGCTTAAGGTAGCACAATACAAAGATGTTGTAACTCCAACTCCCAAGTTTTAAAATGCTCTTACTTTTTTAATAATGCCTGTAAATTTATAAAAGTGGTAGTTATGGATAGCTAACATATTACTCTTTCAAATAAATGCAACTTTAGTATGATGCAACAATTATGTAACCAATTATAATGTTAACTGTGTCTAAAATATTTTCCCTCAAATTTCTACTTTCAATTGAAATTAGCTTCCTCAGAGGTATTCCAAGAGGATTGATTTTTATTATATGTTGTTCCTATGGTCATTATCTACAAAAACATGTCTCAGATTTCAGATAGAATGTATAGAACAAATATTACACTTAATTAAACATTATCTTCTTTTATGTGGTTATGATGTTCACACTAATTAGAGATTTATGAGAGAATGAAATACCATAGGGACAATTTGAGACACGTTTTTGAAGCCCGTGATGTGTTGAGTAAGATCTCGTTAAAATTTTCTGTATAGTTTAAGAGATGAAAGAGCTAAATTCGTTCAAGTGAACTGACCGAGATTTTGCCACTAATTACATAATTATTGATTACATAATGATTGCATAATAAAAATATTGCATTCATTTAAAAGTTTAATCTATTAACTATTATATAGACCTCTTTTATTATTTTGTATGCATTCATTAGAAAGTTACAGCATTTTAAAGGTTAGTGATTGGAAGTAAAAAACATCTTTGTATTGTGCTACCTTAAAAATGACAAATCTATCAAATATGCCCAAAAATGTCACTTTTCAGTTGGTTTTTGTCAAAAATGAAAGTGGCCGCATCCGTGTTCATCCTCAACCTTTATATATGGTATGTATTATCATCAAATACAACTTAATATCAGTATTAAGGATGAACACGAATGCCGCCACTTTCATTTAAGATGGAAACCGTCTGAAATTTAAATAAAATGCTAAAATTGTGAAGATTTCAGTAATTTAGCATGACTTAATGATGCTAGTACCCGATATATGTGCATTGTATTGTCAAAAACAGTCCATATTTATGTAGCAGAAGCATTCTACTGTCCAATAAATAACTAAAAGTATACACTTTAACAATTTTGTAAAACCGCTATATTTTGGGGCCAAAAAGGGGTATTACTGAACCTACTCCTTTGTCATTAATAAAATGTCATATTTATGCTTTATCTCTAGTATGTTGTAAGATTAAATTACTACAGATTTTAAATTTGTATTTTGATTGGTGAATGAATATTTGTATTGGATTTACTGGGATGTTATTCCAGAATTATGATTCTTTGAACAATAATAATATATTTGTTCGCTAAGGGAATGACTATTTTTAATATATTTTTATTTGTTTTGAAATTTTCACGCAAGCATCTCATTATTAACTGTTTTTGTTGCTTAATCTTTTCCTCAGAAATTACCGTTACATTTAAGGAAAAATAATCAGAATTTCTTTTTTCCCTAATCAATTTATTTATTTCTTCACAATTGTAAATCAGAGTAGTTTTAAGCGAAAACAAATACCTTCTTATTAGAGTTGATAATTCTGTTACATATATTTTTCGTGCAATTTTGTGAAATAGATGCGATCAGTGACACATTCAACCTCATAAGTCGAAAATAAACTGACAACACTATTACTTTTGAACAACGGTTCACTGCTATTGCCTTGATTTATTTGACATGCTCATGCAGCAATTGAAAATGGATGAAGGTAAAATTCAATATTGAAACATAGTGGCCTTCAGCTTCTCTTTGATCGCGTTGTTGTCTCTTTGACAAATTCACCATTTCCATTCTTAATATATTTGTACAAAATCATAACCTTAGATAAAGACGTATTTGTTACTACTTCCCTCACCCTTAGAAAGATGTAGTCTGTTAAAGCATTCGGACAGGCCCGTGAACATTCCAAAGCAGAATTGTGCTCAGATAAAAACATACCACGATGAAATTCATTCTTTACACTAGATTTCAAACTATAACATCCTAAAGAACAAAAATTAGCATTATAAATTTATAGAACACCAAAAAAGGAACTAAGCTTATATCTTGAATAAATAATTTGGCTAATAAGCTTACCCTTCCTGAGCACCTGAGATCACGTCCTGTGTTTGATTTGTTCGATGTGACTTTGTCTTTATTTTCTTTGTATTGTTTTGTCATGTTTGTATACGGGTTTTTTTTGTTTTTTTTTGTAATGGCTTTTTAAGTTGTTTTCGACATGTGAGTGTGAATTACCCTTTGGTACTTTCGCCTCTATCTTTAATCATTAGAAGTACTGTTTTTTTCCGAATTTTGATTTGATTTCATTTTTAAGCAAAGGCTATTTTTGAGTTAAATATGAGACTTTGACTAAGGCCGTGTTCACATTGACCTAAATTCGGTGTTGTGTTAGTGTAACTCACACGTAAACTAAACACAATTGCGTTCCCATTGATAAAACTCAATGTTTACATGTAGTTTAAATCATGTTTTATCTACACACAGTCGATAGTCAATGTAGGCCTTGTGTAGGTTAAGTGTACACAAAACTAGGCATTTAGGACATTAGTTTTACCGTGTATATATTTAAGGAGGAAACTATTTTTGAGTAAAATTGATATTTTTGATAATTATTAGTATAGTTCTTTACAGAAATTGTTGTCTAAATTTTACAGATTTTTTTTTGTTAAAAACAAATTCACGTACTTTATTAACCCCTGATTAAGACTCAAAGCAGCATCATTGCCGAACCCAGAAGGCAGGAACCAATTGATTTTCGGGGGGGGGGGGCTATTATAGTTGAGTATAAAACATAAAGGCATGGGGGGGCTATTATAGTTGAGTATAAAACATAAAGGCATGGGGATGGGGCTATTATAGTTGAGTATAAAACATAAAGGCAAGGGGGTGGGGGTGGGTGGTGAGCTATGGATTTTGTTTTGGAAACAAAAAATGTTTCCAGTTTTTGGCCCTGAAAAAAAATTTGTTTGTTTCACCCTCAGCTGCCACTATATATATATAATGCTAAAATTGATTTCGACTTGTCACCAAAATTTGTCCTGGAAAAATCAATAGCCCACGCCCCTCTACCCCCCCTTTTCCCTCCCTAAAAAATGAAGTAAATAGTTGCTGCCTAATTCATTTGAAAAGGTCTTCCCGAATCGACTTGACGTACATAGAAATATTTGCCACTGGTCTTTACTTAAACAACGATTCACGCATAAATGCATGACTAAAAAAAGTGTGGGGTAAATGATATGTTTGTCTAGTATCTCAGATCCGTTAAATAATACTTAAAATAAATTAAAAAAAACGTGACCCTATTTTTTACCAAATACTCCTTGGAAAAGAAATACCATTTGAAACTAACAGAAAAGATAAAAATTTAGAGATCCCTAATAACTCAATCCTTTTTTTCGGCTGTAAGCACGCTGCTGCAGCTAACGTTTTCTAGTGCGTAATCGAGACATCTCTAGTATATTCAAACTACTGCAAATTATAAAAATGGCTTTCATAAAGTAGTAACCACTTAACTTAAAAAGGGGGAGGGTTATTTTTTTTTTTATCTGAGTAAGATTTTTTTTTCGCGCGTACGTTTTTATTCCTTTTTTTTCGATGCTGGTGATCAAATACATTTTTTTTTCAATATTCAACACTATAATGTATGGGGAAACCTTTTGATTCAGAATATTTCTTTTATCATCTGTATGATCATTTTTTTTTATCAAATTGGGGATCGGAATATTTCCATTCCCACCCCCACCCCCCTCCCCCACCCTTTTGAAGTCAAATGGTTGTTCCCTTACCGCTAGAAAAATTGTCCCAAAATTTTGAATTCAGTTCTACGTAATGAACATTTAAATGACACATAGTTTTACAAGTGAGAACAAATCTTATGTACAGGTAGCTAAACAAGGTGTATAGATGTGAACAAATGTAATGTGAAACCAGTGCACACTACACTAAACTAATTGTAAACATGTTTACTCTACACGGAGTTTGGTGTGAACACGGCCTAAAACGGTCAAATAGTCTACGTAATTTGATTTTACAGAAGAAAAAAGAATCACTATAATGTTTACATTATAACATTTTGTATTTATGATATAGATTCGTTAAGACCAAAACATATGGAAACAGTAAAAAAACCTCTTCCAACTATAAGTCATTTAAAAGCTCATTTCAAAACTTTTAATCGAACTGACCTAGATGCATAAGGTCCTACACAATAGTAATGTAAATGTTCATTTAGGTTTTGATTATGTAATTTTCCTTTACTATGTTGCATGCAAATGGAAAACAATTAGTACAGTATGGTCAGTCTAATCAATAAGTAAACTTTTTGTTTTGTTTAATGCAAACAATTCCATCTTTCTTTCTACAATATAGTATTGTAGCGGTTTTGAGCTTATCATTATGTAAAGATATCAACACTTCAAATATATCACCTACACTAGACTCAGATCGTTGTACGCTTTTATATATAAGTTATTGCCACTTAATGAAGAATGACCTGTTCTAATACCTTCCTCTTACCCCATATGGAATTTACTGACCCCATATATACCGTATTAGGTCACTAGCACACTATGTAACTAAAAATCCAATCTTATCTTATCTTATAATTACATTTTTTCGCTATGATCATGAAAACACGATTCCTATCAAGTTTTTCCGTCAACATGAATGTTAACATTCATTTTGAAATGAAGTTGATTGAAGAATAACGCGAGATTGCAGTTAGCCAACCAGAGTAACGTATTATAATGAATCATACATCTAATTTAATTATATCAACATAATGATCTGTGATCTGTGGCAAATAATTCATTCAATCCAAACTTGACCTCGAATAAAGAAAACTAAACAAGGATACACATTTTTGTTAATAAGGCTCAATAAAAAAAAGGTCGAACTTTTAGTTAAATTCAAAAAGGTGAAGTCCATAAAAATGACATAATATTATCAACCATCAAACGAGTGAAAAACCACTGTCATATTTCTGACTTGGTATAGGCAATAAAACAAATTATGTGTTGTACAGCTAGATAAACCTCCGAAAACATTTATACGTTTTAGCATACACTTTTATTATATATTGTAAAACAACATATATTTACCCTCCTTTTAGTTTTTAAACTTATTAAGTACATAATAATCTCCTTGTCAATCAATAATGTACTAACCAAACAGGGAGGAAACGAGAACCGTCAAACAGTTTGAAGTTACTTTCGTACGTTTCGGCATATACAATACTGTATTTGTCCTATTCGAACCGATATAAATCATTTATGCCATGCTCTATGCTCCTTTTTAAATGGGTAGGCATTATATTTGACCACAATTAACACCTTGCTAATTCTCAGTGTGAAATATCGACAAAAGAGCATAAATCATGACATGAATAAAGTATTTCTAAAACATTCTTTATTAAAATAAAAAGCCTCACTATTGACTTGTTTGGCTTTATAACTTTTTTGATCTAAGCGTCACTGATGAGTCTTATGTAGACGAATAAACTCATCATAGATACCAGGACTAAATTTTGTATATACGCCAGACGCGCGTTTCGTCTACAAAAGACTCATCACTGACGCTCGAATCCAAAAAAGTTTACGAAACGCATTTCTGGTGTATTAAATTATAATCCTGGTACCTTTAATAAAGTACGAAGTTGAAGAGCATTGAGGACAAAAATTCCTAAAAGTTTTGCCAAATACAGCTAAGGTAATCTATGCCTGAGGTAGAAAAACCTTAGTATTTAAAAAATTATAAATTTTGAGAACAGTCAATTTATAAATATAGCCATATCAATGATAATTCATGTCAGCACAAAAGTGCCGACTACTGGGCTGGTGATACCCTCGGGGAAATAAATCTCCACCAGCAGTGGCATCGACCACGTGGTAGCAAATAAACTCATCATAGATACCAGGACTAAATTTTGTTTATACACCAGACGCGCGTTTCGTCTACAAAAGACTCATCAGTGACGCTCGAATCCAAAAAAGTTTACGAAACGCATTTCTGGTGTATTAAATTATAATCCTGGTTCCTTTGATAATTATTAACACATGAATTACTAACTACTCTTCATATTTGCATATTGCATCAAATCGAAATCAAAACCGAAATCAAATCGAATATAGAGGAAGATTCCCAAACTACCTTAATAGAATATAAATATCGTCCTATTGTTGAATATTATTTGATATTGTAGTTAGTAGTATACTGCTAAATTGCAGATATGCTTGTAATCATAATTTTATCAAGTTGGCTATTAGCAATAAATGGTGACACATTCCTTTTAAACTAAAACAACATAAGAGAAAACAAATTTAAAATCTGTTCGACCAGTTAACCATTTGTAAACCATTAAATTAACATAACACCTACAAATTGTAAACAATACCTATATTGACGATAACAGGTGATCGTAGTACATAACCATAGATCCAATACTGGTGCCGTCCGACAGTTGGCTTCCTAATAATTTTATCTGCGACACTTGAGACATTGCATGATTCAGGCTGACAGTCATTGAATATCTGATGCCAGTATGTAGGATTACTACAGGAATCAAAAGATTTTTTCCATTCTGATTGAACAGCACTCACTTCAAGACTCAGTTGATCTGAAAATAAACCATGTATTGTCATGTACATGTGTATTGAAATTATTAATTTTTTAATAAACTAATATCATTGAACATTTGGCAATATACAATATAAAACACCTACGATGCCAAATGACAATTTTAAGAATATGTTTGAACTGCAATCATTTTTTTCACATGCTATTATAAACTCTACTATATTTTAATGTTTCATTTTTGACATAGTGTCGTTAACTATTTAACTTCAAAATAAAATTTACTCGAATGTTTGATATTTACATTTCCGAAACAATATTGATATTCAAGTAATTTAAAACATGTTCATGTCAAGTTCATTGGAACTTTAATTTTCGAAGGCGCTGCACGTCTAACATATAGTTAAACATAATACTACGTAAAACAGCTTTGGTAATAATTAAAATTGATTTCTATCACCATCAAATGTTTACATATTAATCAACTGTTATAAAAAAAACATTGAGATGTGGTATGAATAACAAGGAGATAACTACCATGTTCAAATGTAGTGGTTTTTAAGAAATTGTAGGCAATTAACAAAATCAACAATCACAAACACCCGTTCCATAGAATAGGCTTTAATATGACCCGAGTAACTAAGGACAAAATGTATAACGAACTATTTACGAAAAATAAATACAATAGCCATGAACTAACGACAAACACCGAACTACAGGATCCTGAATTCGAACAGGCAACATGAAGAATATGTCAGGGCTTAACATTTTCAAAGGCATCAACCCTAATATAATCTCGAACAGTGGCTTAACAGTACAACATCATAAAAAATTTAGCACAAAAAGACAGACCGGACATTGTAGGGTATCCATACATATACATCCCTTACAATAACCAAAAAGATACAGTTCTGAGTATACTCGATGTTACTGACAACTAGTTGAGAGCCAATAACATTTATAAATAACTAATATGCTTTGTATCAGTAAATCAAACTAGGAACTGACATGCTTTGTAACTATAACAAACGACAAAAAAAAAGAAAAGAATATATGTGTCAATCATATGATATGCAACAACGGCAAAAAACAAAATCGAGTCCTTAAAATGCGCCGAGGAAACCTCGCCTTTTTCATGACTACTCTTCGTTAAAAAGTTTGATAGTGAACAACATTCTCAATAGATATTCAAGACTCTGTATAAGGTTATACTTCATTCACCGTTGCTTTGAATATTTATGCACTAAAATTGAAAAATGACAATAGGAAAACTGATTACAGGCATCCCTTTTGTTGAAAAGGCTTTTTCACATCCAAGGTTCAATGTCAGTGGCAGAAAGTAAGGTAAGATAATGTAACTGATGAAACTGTACATGTACCTATGGTAAGCTTTATTTTAAAGGAGTAGATTCAGTAAGACCCTTTTTTGGCCCCAAAATATAGCAGTTTTACAAAATTGAGAACATGTAATCTCTATTTACTGGAAAGTAGAATGCTTCTGCTACATAAATATTGGCTGTTTTTGACTATACAATGCACATATATCGGGTACTAGCATCATTAAGTCATGATAAATGACTGAAATCTTCCCAATTTTAGCATTTTAGTTAAATTTTAGACGGTTTTCGTCTTAAATGAAATTGGCCGCATTCGTGTTCATTCATAATATTGAAATGTAAGTCGTATTTAATGTTATTACATAACATATATACAGATGCGGCCACTTTCAATCTTGACAAAAAACATCTGAAAAGTGACGTTTTTTGGCATATTTGATAGATTTTTCATATTTAAGCTGGAATCGGGGCATTTTTAATGAGGACCTACTCCTTTAGTGGTAAATATGAGACCAACTTCAATAATTGTACAATGAATTCATTATGAAAGATTTAATCATTCCATAACGGTTATGGATCTAGTTTATTTGGTCTGCATGCTTGTCTCGTTACAAATTATCCAATAAAAAATCTCAAAAAAACACCCATATTTCACAAAAGAGGGGCAAAAGATACCAGAGTTACATTCAATGTCATTGATCGTAAATAAACTGACAACGCCATGGCTAAAAATTAAAAGACAGACAGACAAATAATATAAATTATATAGTACACAAGACACAACATAAAAAACCAAAGACTAAGTAACAAGGACCCTTCCTAAATCTGGATAATGCATGTGTACAATGAATGTTTCACATTGTAAACATTCATACTCGCAACGACCCGTTTATGCAGTTACTACATTTTTTCTCTCTCTATTTTATGGGTTGAATCAAAAATACCTTCAACAAAAAAGAATTACGAAAGTAAACAAAATTTAAGTTGTTTAAAAAGGTGTTGAGTTTAATTTTAACGGCATCTGAACTAGGACATTTAAATTTTCCTATGCATTTTATTAATATACCATTATCTATTTTATGATTCCATCTACTACTTTAATATGACCATTTTCGGACAATAACTGACGCTTATCATTTGATTGCTAACCAGGTTATATAGATAGATAGGTTCATCATATAAATCAGGCTTAAAATAACGCTAAAACCAACTGATGTCAATGTATTGTTTACCTGTCACATGTATTATCTCTTTAAGAAAAACAAAACAGAAAAACAAGATATAAGATTAATATAGAATATGTGTAGTGTTTACCTACCCCCATTCGAATATCTGTATACAATAATAATAAGAATCAAGGTAGAGAAAACATCAATAATTTTTGGAAATGTGTGTCATCCACAAATAATGATCAAGTTATTTCTTCCGGTTTCACATGTTTTCATACATTATACGGATGTTGAATATAGAAATGTAGTAACAAGAGTTTTTCCGGTTCATCTATTACTTTCTTACGAACAGAGACAATTAAGTGTTTATTGTGTCATTTTACTTTAAAATCATGACTATTGATATATAAGGAGGTTGGTATTGAAAAAAAAACCACTTACATATTTTATTGTCGATTTTTTGGTTCGTAAACTAATTAAAGGTAAGATGTTAAAATAAGGCACTTTATAAATAATACTTTTATTAGAAATCAAATGAACGTATGGTCGTTTAATGGACAAAACCCAAAGATTTGTCTACTGTTTCAATTCAAAACAAATAATTAAATCGGTACTCTTTCGAAATATACGTTTGTACAATATATAGATATTTTTGTGCAATTTATATGTATTGCACAAAAGTATACTTCGAAAGAGAACCAAACAAATGTTGTGGTTTGAATTGAAACAGTAGACAAATCTTTGAGTTTTGTCCATTAAAAATATATATATAATGATGATACTATGAAGTTTATCAGGAAAATGTCGAGGGCGTGTATTTGAAACCTCCTAGTCTACGTCTGTGAAATTTAAAACTTTGATTACAATAGCTTTGATATTTAGATTTTTTTTCTTTATATAACTCTTTTCCTATCGTATAGGTATGATCGTAATACTTTAGAAACAAACCAAAAATTACGGATTTAAATAAAATCCATGTTGTATACAAGTATCAAGTACATGATATGACATTCTATTTACATAAAAATATCTATTTTCTTATTATATCTTTTTTCTAAATTTAATCTTTTCAAGATAATATTTGAAGGTTCACAATTGATTGTCCGTATGAAAACATACTATAGATAACTGATATAAAACCCATTTGATATCATTTTTATATTTACCAATCACATGAACCATCCCATTAAAAAAATATTTGGTGATTTAACCTACATATATAGTATATGTAAATATTGAAATTCTGTAAACTTACCCCCATTTACAAATCTATATACAATGGTGTTAAGAATAACACAATAGAAAACATCAAACATAATCGAAACATGTGTTTAGTCCTCATTCAGATATCAAAATATTATTGTCGTCCATTAAATCAGAAATGCATACAACCAGGAAGTTTTATGCTCACTATTTATAAGTGATATTTTCCGGTCCATCTCTGACCTTCCCAGGAACAAATGCAATGAAGCGATTCATGTCATTTCACTTTACTAACACAAATATTGGCAGATAGACAGGAAATTTTATCTGCGACACTTGAGACATTGCATGATTCAGGCTGACAGTCATTGAATATCTGATGCCAGTATGTAGGATTACTACAGGAATCAAAAGATTTTTTCCATTCTGATTGAACAGCACTCACTTCAAGACTCAGTTGATCTGAAAATAAACCATGTATTGTCATGTACATGTGTATTGAAATTATTATTTTTTTAATAAACTAATATCATTGAACATTTGGCAATATACAATATAAAACACCTACGATGCCAAATGACAATTTTAAGAATATGTTTGAACTGCAATCATTTTTTTCACATGCTATTATAAACTCTACTATATTTTAATGTTTCATTTTTGACATAGTGTCGTTAACTATTTAACTTCAAAATAAAATTTACTCGAATGTTTGATATTTACATTTCCGAAACAATATTGATATTCAAGTAATTTAAAACATGTTCATGTCAAGTTCATTGGAACTTTAATTTTCGAAGGCGCTGCACGTCTAACATATAGTTAAACATAATACTACGTAAAACAGCTTTGGTAATAATTAAAATTGATTTCTATCACCATCAAATGTTTACATATTAATCAACTGTTATAAAAAAAACATTGAGATGTGGTATGAATAACAAGGAGATAACTACCATGTTCAAATGTAGTGGTTTTTAAGAAATTGTAGGCAATTAACAAAATCAACAATCACAAACACCCGTTCCATAGAATAGGCTTTAATATGACCCGAGTAACTAAGGACAAAATGTATAACGAACTATTTACGAAAAATAAATACAATAGCCATGAACTAACGACAAACACCGAACTACAGGATCCTGAATTCGAACAGGCAACATGAAGAATATGTCAGGGCTTAACATTTTCAAAGGCATCAACCCTAATATAATCTCGAACAGTGGCTTAACAGTACAACATCATAAAAAATTTAGCACAAAAAGACAGACCGGACATTGTAGGGTATCCATACATATACATCCCTTACAATAACCAAAAAGATACAGTTCTGAGTATACTCGATGTTACTGACAACTAGTTGAGAGCCAATAACATTTATAAATAACTAATATGCTTTGTATCAGTAAATCAAACTAGGAACTGACATGCTTTGTAACTATAACAAACGACAAAAAAAAAGAAAAGAATATATGTGTCAATCATATGATATGCAACAACGGCAAAAAACAAAATCGAGTCCTTAAAATGCGCCGAGGAAACCTCGCCTTTTTCATGACTACTCTTCGTTAAAAAGTTTGATAGTGAACAACATTCTCAATAGATATTCAAGACTCTGTATAAGGTTATACTTCATTCACCGTTGCTTTGAATATTTATGCACTAAAATTGAAAAATGACAATAGGAAAACTGATTACAGGCATCCCTTTTGTTGAAAAGGCTTTTTCACATCCAAGGTTCAATGTCAGTGGCAGAAAGTAAGGTAAGATAATGTAACTGATGAAACTGTACATGTACCTATGGTAAGCTTTATTTTAAAGGAGTAGATTCAGTAAGACCCTTTTTTGGCCCCAAAATATAGCAGTTTTACAAAATTGAGAACATGTAATCTCTATTTACTGGAAAGTAGAATGCTTCTGCTACATAAATATTGGCTGTTTTTGACTATACAATGCACATATATCGGGTACTAGCATCATTAAGTCATGATAAATGACTGAAATCTTCCCAATTTTAGCATTTTAGTTAAATTTTAGACGGTTTTCGTCTTAAATGAAATTGGCCGCATTCGTGTTCATTCATAATATTGAAATGTAAGTCGTATTTAATGTTATTACATAACATATATACAGATGCGGCCACTTTCAATCTTGACAAAAAACATCTGAAAAGTGACGTTTTTTGGCATATTTGATAGATTTTTCATATTTAAGCTGGAATCGGGGCATTTTTAATGAGGACCTACTCCTTTAGTGGTAAATATGAGACCAACTTCAATAATTGTACAATGAATTCATTATGAAAGATTTAATCATTCCATAACGGTTATGGATCTAGTTTATTTGGTCTGCATGCTTGTCTCGTTACAAATTATCCAATAAAAAATCTCAAAAAAACACCCATATTTCACAAAAGAGGGGCAAAAGATACCAGAGTTACATTCAATGTCATTGATCGTAAATAAACTGACAACGCCATGGCTAAAAATTAAAAGACAGACAGACAAATAATATAAATTATATAGTACACAAGACACAACATAAAAAACCAAAGACTAAGTAACAAGGACCCTTCCTAAATCTGGATAATGCATGTGTACAATGAATGTTTCACATTGTAAACATTCATACTCGCAACGACCCGTTTATGCAGTTACTACATTTTTTCTCTCTCTATTTTATGGGTTGAATCAAAAATACCTTCAACAAAAAAGAATTACGAAAGTAAACAAAATTTAAGTTGTTTAAAAAGGTGTTGAGTTTAATTTTAACGGCATCTGAACTAGGACATTTAAATTTTCCTATGCATTTTATTAATATACCATTATCTATTTTATGATTCCATCTACTACTTTAATATGACCATTTTCGGACAATAACTGACGCTTATCATTTGATTGCTAACCAGGTTATATAGATAGATAGGTTCATCATATAAATCAGGCTTAAAATAACGCTAAAACCAACTGATGTCAATGTATTGTTTACCTGTCACATGTATTATCTCTTTAAGAAAAACAAAACAGAAAAACAAGATATAAGATTAATATAGAATATGTGTAGTGTTTACCTACCCCCATTCGAATATCTGTATACAATAATAATAAGAATCAAGGTAGAGAAAACATCAATAATTTTTGGAAATGTGTGTCATCCACAAATAATGATCAAGTTATTTCTTCCGGTTTCACATGTTTTCATACATTATACGGATGTTGAATATAGAAATGTAGTAACAAGAGTTTTTCCGGTTCATCTATTACTTTCTTACGAACAGAGACAATTAAGTGTTTATTGTGTCATTTTACTTTAAAATCATGACTATTGATATATAAGGAGGTTGGTATTGAAAAAAAAACCACTTACATATTTTATTGTCGATTTTTTGGTTCGTAAACTAATTAAAGGTAAGATGTTAAAATAAGGCACTTTATAAATAATACTTTTATTAGAAATCAAATGAACGTATGGTCGTTTAATGGACAAAACCCAAAGATTTGTCTACTGTTTCAATTCAAAACAAATAATTAAATCGGTACTCTTTCGAAATATACGTTTGTACAATATATAGATATTTTTGTGCAATTTATATGTATTGCACAAAAGTATACTTCGAAAGAGAACCAAACAAATGTTGTGGTTTGAATTGAAACAGTAGACAAATCTTTGAGTTTTGTCCATTAAAAATATATATATAATGATGATACTATGAAGTTTATCAGGAAAATGTCGAGGGCGTGTATTTGAAACCTCCTAGTCTACGTCTGTGAAATTTAAAACTTTGATTACAATAGCTTTGATATTTAGATTTTTTTTCTTTATATAACTCTTTTCCTATCGTATAGGTATGATCGTAATACTTTAGAAACAAACCAAAAATTACGGATTTAAATAAAATCCATGTTGTATACAAGTATCAAGTACATGATATGACATTCTATTTACATAAAAATATCTATTTTCTTATTATATCTTTTTTCTAAATTTAATCTTTTCAAGATAATATTTGAAGGTTCACAATTGATTGTCCGTATGAAAACATACTATAGATAACTGATATAAAACCCATTTGATATCATTTTTATATTTACCAATCACATGAACCATCCCATTAAAAAAATATTTGGTGATTTAACCTACATATATAGTATATGTAAATATTGAAATTCTGTAAACTTACCCCCATTTACAAATCTATATACAATGGTGTTAAGAATAACACAATAGAAAACATCAAACATAATCGAAACATGTGTTTAGTCCTCATTCAGATATCAAAATATTATTGTCGTCCATTAAATCAGAAATGCATACAACCAGGAAGTTTTATGCTCACTATTTATAAGTGATATTTTCCGGTCCATCTCTGACCTTCCCAGGAACAAATGCAATGAAGCGATTCATGTCATTTCACTTTACTAACACAAATATTGGCAGATAGACAGGAAATGAAACAAAGATCAAAGGTGTTGTATTATTTTATGAATATATCAACCTGTTAGAAAAAAAATAAATGTCAGAGTATAAAAATATGCTATCACATAATCGCAAATAATAGTCTTATTTTAAACCCATATATCATTTGTGAGTTATCAGACAACGATGTCCCTTTTGTACAATTAGGCTATCTTCAAAATAATCGGGTATCAGTGGTTCTACACAATCATCTTATGCATGTTAGGAATAACGTATCGTAAAAAGTGAAAAAGATTTCTTCATTTTGATCGTCAGAAAAATTCTGACTTAATGTTTTTAAACAAACACATTTAACGATTTTAACGGTAAAATTGTCTTTTGTTTCCTGTCAGAAATGCATTATTTACAAACTGTCTTTTAAAAACGTTTTAATAGTCAAATGTAAAATATGACTGTCCCACATATTATATGAGACAGACCACGAGTGCATGCAATACAATCGTCAAGTAAAATAAACAAAAAATAAACTAAGATAACCTAAGTCGTTTACGCGCGTTTCAGTGGCGGATCCAGGGGGAGGGTTCGGGAGGGTTGGAACACCCCCTTTGTTTGGACGATCAATGCATTTGAATGGGGACATATAGTTGGAACCCCCCTTTGTCCTGGGTTGGGACCCCCCTTTTTCAAATGGCTGAATCCGCCCCTGCGTTTCCTCTAGAAATGAATTATCGGAGACGATCAAGATAACGTAAAGTAATGGTGGGAAAATAACGTGCGAAGTTGAAAAACATTGGGAACCCGAAATTTAAAAAAAAAGTTTGCCAAAACAGGTTAATTAAATAATCTTATCCTTGTTACTCACGTTACAAATTAATGAATGAGACATTAAAATATTTCTGAGATAATTTCGATTTAATTGTGATGTATGTGGCACAATTAAATTTTTAAATAATCAAATATTCTCCAACTATCGTCTGGGGTGAAGTAAGTGATATATTTCTTATTTTGCACAAGAGGCTTATGAAGTTGCAAAGGTCTTGTTCAAAGAGGTTTTCTCTAGATTTGGTGCAGCAAGGTTTTTGGTTAGTGATCGTGGAAAAAGCTTCATGAATAACTTAGGTCTGTCGTTATGTGAGATATTTGATGTTACAAGATATCATACTAGCTCGTACCATCCTCAAACAAATGGGTTAGTAGAAAGGTGCAACTCAACTCTGATAAAGTCTTTCAGAGCATACTGTGATAAGGCTCAAAATAATTGGCCCGATAAATTACCCGGAATTTTAATGGCTTTACGCAATTCTCCCTTTCATTTGCTGTTTGGTAGAGAAATGAATCTACCTTTTGACACTTCTGTTACACCTAAACAGAATTTGTCATCAGATGCCAAGCTTCAAATGGAAGAAGTTCTATCAAATCTAAAGATCACATAAGATCTTGCCACTAAAAATATGTTAGAAAAACAGTTAAAATCTAAAGAGCGATACGACCGAAATTCAAAAATTCCACAATTTAAAGTAAGGGATTTAGTTTCACTTCGGCAACATGTGGTTCCCGTCGGTCGCTCACCGAAATTGGTAGACAAGTACAAAGGGCCTTATTACATAACTGAGTTGGGACCAAAGTACACATACAAATTGAGAATGTGCAGCATTAATAAAGAGGTAAAATCGATGATCAATGCAAAAGAAATAATCCTTTTCAAGGATCCAAGAGATCATCAGCTGCAACCCAATGAGGGGGTACAAAATCAAGCTAATAATGCTGATAGGGTAGATCAGCATGATCAAGGTGATGAGAATGTGCCTCAAGCACAAAATAGGGAGAATGAAACCACTGATGGTAATGATGATCATCAGTTTTATAAAGCGGAAAAACTTTTGAAGTTAAAGCGCTTACAAGGTAAACGACATTTCCTTGTAAAATGGGCGGACGGCTCAAAACCCACATGGGAACCAGAGGAATATGTTTCAGAACATTTAATCAGAGTATATTTCAGCACACATACAAATACAGGAGCTAAACGAAAGAGAAAAACATGCATACGGCAAAACTAGTCACACAAAACTATTAAAGTATTTTTCATTCCTTGAAATAAAAGAAAAAAATATAATAAAGCACATTAGCATATACACATTTTTTTCTTTTGCACCAGTGCTAAAGTCTTTGAATTGTTTTTATAGTGTTATTCTCGAGATTATATCTTTTAGGAACTTTAGATTGTTCTCAAAAACCATAAATTATTTATTCAAAATTGTGGTGTTTTGTTACCCTTGACAGATTTATATCTGTTGTCTAATAGTTCTAGGAGTATACGCATGCTCATATAACAACTCATCACATTTTTTTTTCATTTTTTATATGTTAAGGTTAAAGGACACTTAGAAACTTTTCACTGATGACAGTTTTTTTTTTATTGTGTTAATATTTTCTTGAATGATACAGACTGAAAGCCAAAGCATAAAGAGAAAGTACACAAACATAGTGAACAGTTTTTTTTTTTTAGCGAAGACCTACATAGAGTCATGACTAACGTTGAATTACGTTTTCGTTTAATTTATTTGTATATAATATGATAATTTTCTTTTATTTTTGTGTTTCAAAAGCAAGAACGTTTACTGCAACACTTGTTATTTTACAGTGCAAAAGAAAGCAACATGTGCGTTTGTACCTTCTTTTATTTTTGCAAGCCGGGACGGCTTTTCCTTCCGAGCCATTGGTTCTATAATTTTGAGCAACAATGCTAATATTCAACTGACTATTTTATTTTGGTTTAGTTTGGTTGATTTTTTTTGGCAAACTGCGTGTAGAACCAAATTCAAATTTGTTTTCAGAAAACAAAACAAAAATTCCGTGGATAGTACATGTGTTACAGTACCAGTCCTTATTCTGCCTCTGTGTCCATCCTATTTTACTATTAAACCTCACTGTATTTATAACATTGTATTGACAAAAGTGAGTAAATTGTCAAATGTCAGATTTCACGATACCCATGTCCAGCAATGCAGAGTAGGAGTTTTTAAAGTATCTTATATATTGGCTTAAATTCAGCAAACTCACGATATTTTTTTCAAACATAAATGGCATTTATTCAGCACCTATTAATGTGGCTCAATGAGCATACTACCTTACACAACAATAGCAGAAAACAATAGAACATTATATTTGTGACAATGTATATATATTT
Organism: Mytilus galloprovincialis; assembly: GCF_965363235.1. Classification (NCBI taxonomy): domain Eukaryota; kingdom Metazoa; phylum Mollusca; class Bivalvia; order Mytilida; family Mytilidae; genus Mytilus; species Mytilus galloprovincialis. Next base: position 5,357,840 of record NC_134846.1, on the reverse strand, counting down.
TATGAGTGTATATAAAATTGATTAACTTGATTTTCTAATCTTATATGTCTTATATTTGTAGTTGATGTTATGTGGCTTTGGGGTCAAAGCCAATTAAGGCAGAGGGGAGATGTTATAGATATATTTTGAAATTCCGAATTTGCAAAATAAGAAATATAACAGCTTTGCAAACTTTCTTTTCTTAAATATTTTATTTTTTATTCTCAAAATGAATTTGTAAAAGTGGACAATTTAGAAGAAAATAGATTTTACAGATATTTGACAAATATTGATAATTATTCATTCATTAATTATACATGCTATATTTTGAATAAAAGAAAGAGTGTAGGCAATTAGGCCTATTGTCAAAATTATATAGATTGTCGTAACATAGGTATACGAAAATCAATAATTTAGATTAAAGTGTCAGCTTGGTTGACAAGACAAAATTATGAGTGACCAATTAAAATGTTGTGGTCAGCTACGAAATTATGTAACGATAATTTTCATTGGTAAAACGAAGAAAACCTGGGATCTCTAAGCACGTGAGCAACGACCTTTTTAAGCTAGTGTTTTGGGCTATTCGTCAGTTGCTATGAGATCTCAGTTGTAATAAAATATAGTTATTTTGGAATTCTTCGTTTTAACCAGGTAATTCATATTTAATATTTTAAAGCCTTCTTTTTATGAAAATTACATTTCACATTTACTATTTAATTTAGTTTTATTTATTTAATTTTATTTATTTAAAATGAGCGTTTTTAGTTTATTACATTACGATTAATATAGATGATTTTTAAGTGAAAATGTACAGTAAACATTAATTCCCTAAATGTTATTTATTTCATTAATATTCATTATTACATGCGAATTTGTTTACAGGAGATTTGTTAATTTGAAGCATAATTTATTCGTAGTAAAGATTAATTCTGTTATTTGGTTATATTTAATATTCAACAAAGTTTAGAGAAATCTTTGTTTGTCGCTTTGGTTTACCTTGACAACGCAACAGAACATAATGAAAATATTCGTTGTTTCATGTATATTGAAATCGTACCGATGCAGGATTGATCTCCAGAAAAGAAATATTTGCGTATTATGTTAAACAAAAGAAACATTTCATATATTACAGATTGACAATATTATCTATGTAGGATGAACTATATATTGTGAAATATATTGTATGCATTTATTTGAAATTGTATTATAAGAGTTGCCATGAGATCTCAGTTGTAATAAAATATAGTTATTTTGGAATTCTTCGTTTTAACCAGGCCAGCTAAAGTCCAGATGACATAGTCCAGATGTCATAGGCTGAAAGTCAAGTACGACATAAGTAAGAATCAAATAGTCATTCAAGCATGGCATATTGAGTATTTAACAATTCTACGCAATACCTGTAACATAATGTAATGTGCTAACTATTTTTGTTTTTCCTCAGCCACCGTATCCAACCAGTAGTCGTGTTTGAATGCATTCTTAAACATATTGGAAGTAGCAAGGACATTTTAACTTTACACAAAAAATCAGGTGCTTGTTGTTTTTCCGTGTACAACATGGCTAAGAATTGTTTGGCTTATGGAAAAAATTTAATCACAAAAATACTGATCTCCGAATTTAGAAAGGCGAGTGGAATGGTTTTTGTGTACATGGTTTTGACTAATCTGTTATACATTTTCACTCTACCAAGTCGTGCTATTTTGACCAGTCTCTGCAAATAAACATCGTATCTGTGTTTAAAACACATTGACATGAATTGGATATCGACAATTCGCTTTGAAACTCAACTTATATCCACAATAACATACCAAGGAGGAAGTCATAGCCTTGTTTTATGTTCCTTTAAGATGTCAACCAAAGATGAAGAACTGGATCTTCCATTACTAACTACCTAAACTACAATAGTGTCCTGACAAACAACGTTGTATTTCTGGATTTCCCAAATACTCCATGAAACCTCTAGCGCCATTATTAACATCAATGTTATCAGAAATCTAAGCCGTACTTCAAAGTTAGTAAGGCACATTCGATTAGTTGGTCATGTTTTGTTTAACAAAAAGGAATGGTCACTGTAAACACAAAAGTGGGCCAAAGATACCAGAGGGACAGTCAAACTCATAGATCCAAATAAACACACAACGCTGTTTAACATAGGAAAAGACAAACAATAGTACACAAGACACAACACAGAAAACTAAGGACTAAGCAACACGAACACTACCAAAAAAAATGGGGGATGACTTTGGGTGCTCCGGAGGAGTAAGAAGAGCTTGCTCCACAATTGACATCCGTCATGTTGCTCATGTCATTACGAACCCAGTCAAATGTCGGAAAAGGGAATGGGATTGTTGCTTCGGGATAAGGAAAATATACGATATTATCTGTGAAACGGATATTCCAAGTATCTTGTCTCTGATACTGACATTAGTGAGAAGCTTGATTTCTTGATGGAGAACATATTTGTTAATTTGAAGAACGTGTTTTTTAAAAAAATCGGTTTCCTGAAGATATCACACATGATAGCTTATATCTTCCATTTGTCGTAAATAAACACAACAGTAGTATACCGCTGTTCGAAAGTCATAAATCGATTGAGAGAAATCAAATCCTGGTTACAAACTAAAACTGAGGTAAACACATCAACTATAAGAGGAAAACAACGAAACAACAGAAACACTTAAGTGCAACAAAAAACAAAACGAACTATAAGATAACAATTGCCATTTTACTGACTTGGTACAGGACATTATAAGAAAAAAAATGTGGTTTGAACCTGGTTTTGTGACTAGCCAAACCTTGCGCTTTCATGGCAATGTTAAATATAACACTAAAATGACAACATTACATGGCAGGACTACAGTACAAATAAATGCCATACGTGAGTTTCGTCTACATAAGACACACCAGTGACGCTCAGATGAAAAAGTAAAGAAAGCCAAACAAGTAACTGTAATCCCGTCCCCTTTTCCTCAAATGTGATCTGAATTGGAGCAAGATATCTTTACCCATCCGGAGAACTTGAGATCAATCCCTGCTGTTTGCTTCCCTCAGTCTTTACATTCTTATGTTGGTTGTCTGTTGATCATTTTCTTATTTTAGCAACTTTGTAATTTTATTTTCTTTCTATGAATTTGAATGTCCTCATGCGCCTCTCTTTTATTGTTGATTTGTTTTGTGTTTTTTTGAGAGATGGTCATTTTACTGTGCAATATTTTTTTGCGATTTCTGATGTCATTGTTTTAAAGTATATGTTCCCCTCAGATGAAGATTTAATTCAAATACAATTCGACATGACATAATCATGAGTTATAAAGAGAAAGAATATAGCAAAGGACGATACTATATGTAAGTTTAAACTTAGACTTACAACATGACAACAAAAGATGAGTGAATTTTGGGGGAATAGCCAGATTTTTACATCGTTTCGAAGCTTATGTATGAAATTTGCCTCATAACAATATACGACCAAGTAGACAAGCATAGGGACAAAGTTGGTTAGCCAGGTTTAATCCACCATTTTCTACATTTGAAAATGCCTGTACCAAGTCAGGAATATGACAGTTTTTGTCCATTCGTTTTTTATGCGTTTTGTTATTTGATTTTGCCATGTGATTATGGACTTTCCCAATTGATCTTCCTCTAAGTTCAGTATTTTTGTGATTTTACTTTTTAGCATGTCAATATCAATTGTCTATTGACACTTAACAAATATGAATGTATTAATAAACCATTAAGGCAAAAAACAAAACAAGATTGTGGTCATGTCGAATTATAGTCATTTCGTTCTCTGATTCTTGAAAAAGTCATTTCGTACCCTGACCCTTTTGTGTCTTGACCATGTCGTACCCATGGAATATTAACAAGTATACCATTTCGTACTTGATGGCAGCCTTTTTCGTACCTAAAAGAAGGTCTGTATGTTTACCTTTTCGTACTTCATAGAAGATTTACATGTATGTCATTTCGTACCACACGGAAGATTTGCATACATGGAGTTCCGTACATCACGGAAGATTTATATGTGTTTCATTGCTGTCGAATCAAATGACATGGTTGCCTTAACTGTAATTTCTATGTTAAGGAGATTAAAAGATGGAATGTACACAGTTGTCACCATTTCAAACAAAAAATGAATCAGGAGAAGAAAAATCATTCGAGTCTCAATATATATATATATATATATATATATATATATATGATGTCTTAAATTCATGTCACATGTGTATGATTAGTATCCTTACATTGTAAAAGTTTGCGGAAATATTTGACTATGCTGTTTATTTCTGATTCCCAAAAATCTACTCCACATATTTTTAAGTTATAAATACTTATAATTTTTTATGAGTGGTGTGTATATTAAAGTACACACTATACTTATATATAACAATAAATATATTAAACACAATTTATAATTGCTGATCGCCCACAAGACTAGAAGGACACCGGATTTTATTATAATCTATCATAACAAACATAATATTTTATGCAATAATATGTATCTACATATAAACAATGCTTTCAATACGAAATGAAAACATTGACTCCGTCATAAACGAACCCGCCGGCCAGGAAAAACCAACAACCAAGTTACCTTAGTCGATATGGAAACCTGTGTCCAAACCCTAATGCTCGGAAGATCGTCTCGAGAGGTGTACTTGGACAATACTGAAAGTTAGCTTATGTTTATAAAAAACAAAATATCATCAAAATGTGTAATAGCAAACAAAAATACCAATATATAGTACAAAAACAAGAAAATCAAACAATAATGAACCAACATTAAATCTGAACTTGACCAGTTCGAAGTTGGCGAGAGAATGGTCTGATAGGGAAATTAACCCACGAAAAATGACTAATCACGTGATATTACAATTAATATCACGTGTCCATGCATATATTGAAAGAACCGTTAGTACAATAATTTTCCTCTATATTTCGAAACGCGGAAAATTATAAGTAACAGGGTTTGTATCCATATATAATTCATAAGTTTTCAAGTAGAATTACATAATTCTCTACTCACGGTCATGTTAACAAATTGGTTGATTGAAGACATTATTTACAAAATATACGCGTCGTACAATGACCGAAGTTTTAACTTTTCACCTTTGGTGGTATGTTCCCAACCGATTGCATTTTGGTGATATAAGAATATCGGTAGAATACTGAATAAATATTTTTCTTATTTTTGTAATATAGTTTGGCATGTTATTCTTTATCCTGAATGGAAGTGTGTTTTAATAATTTAAAGGTTAGATTGTATATTTATACATAGCGAGAGCATCTTAGAGTCATCAAAGGTACCAAGGTTATAATACACGTTTTGTCTTTATAAGACAATTGAGTGACGCTCAGATTAAAATAGTTTGAAAAACAGTACAAAGTTGTAGAGCATTAAATAAAATCGAGAAAGGAAATGTGGAATGTGTCAAAGCGACAACAACCCGACCATAGAGCAGACAACATCCGCAAGCCACCAATGGGTCTTCAATTTAGCGAGAAACTCCCGCATCCGTAGGTGTCCTTCAGCTGGCCCCTACGGCCCTATGTACACATAGCGAGAGTATCTATGTAAAATTGAAATAATTAAGGGCACACAAATAAAGTAAAAAGCTTATTCTAATTTGCTTAGAATTTATTCCATTAAATATCTACAGAGACTTGAAACTTAAGACTTAAACAATATAAGGGAGTCCAAGCATTTATGATACAAACTTGACATACACATATAGAACCACACAAAAGTCAATAGTAAATCCTACCACTTCAGAAGTATTAGTACTTCCTGATACTTGATCAACGCACACCCACACTCGACTATTTCCTTATCTGACACTTATAGACATTTTCTTTACAAATATTTATTCATTGTAATAGTAATGAGTGATAGAAGTAAATCTTTAATAGCTACACAGGAACAATTCTGCTGTGATAAATGGAATACCAATCTGTACCGGGTTCAATACATACAACTTATTGATAAACTGTTTTGTCAAAATGTTGTTGTTCTTGTAGCCGATGTATAAATAAGTATTTGTTTATCAAAGGACAAATTCAAATTCAAATATATTTTATTGCTAATCAAAGCGCCCACAAGGAGCAGAACAATCAACATTAATTACATTCAACTGATTACAAGTGATTCAATATGATTAAGACACAATGTTATAAAATATTTTTTTTTTATTAAGACAAGTAGAAGAATACAACAAGCACAGTGTTTACTAATATAACTAGGTTAAAAAAAGATGTTATCGTTTGTTGATTGGCAAGCATACAACATCTCCTTAAATATACAACAAGAATCTCTAGAGATACAGCAAAATACAGAAACACATGTCAGGTACAAAAATAGTCATGACTTGGTACAGAACATTTAAAGATAAAATGGCAGGTTGAACCTGGTTTAATGGCTAGCTCCCGCTACATGACATTGGTTAAAAAATGTAAATATTTTGTAATTGTTTTAGCTCTGTAAATGCACAAAATATAAAATAATCACAAAATACACGCATAAATATGATTTAATACACTAGGCCCGGGTGTTCATCCCTTACAATATTAACCCAAGGTTTTTTTTTCACATCCTGTGGTTTAATTTAACCCTTTGTATAACTGTATAATTCGCGGTTAAATTATAAATATTTAACCTTGCTTCGGACCTACGTTCAAAGTCAAACCACGGAATGGTTTTGGCTGAAAGTAAGATTCCCTGTTGACAACTAGAATGGGAGGGCCACAAACTGTTTGATAGTCCTCCCCTTTTTCCATCTAGATCTTCGTTCATTGTGTCTACCTGAAATCATCATTTTTTCACCCTGTCATCTTCTATGTCAACAATCAAATTGATACAACAAAATATTTTAGGTAAAATATGTATTTATCTAATGAAATATAATTCTACGATCCTCGCTTCTTTTCAAACAAAATAAAAGGTTTTCTCTGTCACGTCCGCGTTATTTTTACTAATTAAAAAAAAGTAAGACTTAACTTAAAGTGCATTGTTTGAATAAGTAATCATATTGAGCAGATATTTCTGATTGAAATGTAACCATCGGTAAAGTAATAAAGAGTAAAAAGAAGTTGTCCAACAGAGTTTAAACTTCTGGTTACTAAACTCCGGTTGAAAAATGAATCCTGAGTTATGTTAAACCAAGTGATATATATAACCGAGAAACTGGGTCCAAACGTCTACAAACGGGTTTTCAGTGACATGCAAAAAAAAAGAGAAAAAGCCAATTAAAAAGCGAAGTTGAGAAGCATTGAGGGAAAAATCAGAAAGTTTTTGCCTAATACATTTAAAGAAATAAATCCCTATACATGCTATAATAGGAAATATATATTTTTTCAAAATATTCATAGTTATTTTAACAGCTTATTTATAGTTATGATCATATCAATAATAATTCATGTCGACACAGAAGTGTTTGAACTTATAATATATATATAATGAATTCGAAAAGACTTACCTCCTTTTGCATATCTCATTACAAAGGTATTTAGAATTAAACAATAGGCAGCAATCATTGTCATTTTTGTTCAGGTCCACATCCACTGATGAGCACACCACTTTTCAAAAGTCATAAATCAATTGAGAGAAAACAAATCAGTGTTACAAATTAAAACCGAGGGAAAATAGTTTCTCCGGTTTAACATTAAATTATAGAGGATGTGAAATGTTCAGTGTAAAGCTGTGAGATGCATATTCCGGTCCATTTTGAGCTTTCTTAATGAAACTGAGTGTTTTATCAAATAATAATACTTCCACGTACTTATAAATTAGATATGTTTTTTTTTATAGTAAGGAACTTCTTATGTCACTAACACATTGTTAAACGAATTTATATTACCGACTATATCATTAGGAGAATTTATACGCAATTGTTCAACTTGATATCACAATTTTATATCAAACCAATATTGTGTCCATAGTACACGGATTCCCTATCCGCACTATAATTTTTTAATGTTCAGTGGACCGTAAAAATGGGTTACAAACTCTAATTTGGCATTGAAATTAGAAAGATCATATTACAGGGAATATGTGTACTAAGTTTGATGTGAATTTATTTCAACTTCATCAGAAACTTCCTCGACCAAAAACTTCCACCTTGAGCTGGACAGACAGACGAACGAACAGACGAACGGACGCACAGATCAGAAAACATACATGTAATGCCCATAAATGGAGCCTAAAAAGCTCATCTAATTATGTCACTCAAAAATGCATGTTACTTTGAGGACAACACCGTTTTTTTTGATAAGAAACTTTATTCTACTGCTTACAGTGCATAGTTTTACAATTTTATAAAGTAACGTTACATCACAACTAACAGTGTTTTGTATCAAAATATTACATATACATGACCTGCATGTGTGCTTTTTTAACTGATGATATTTCATGAAATGTAAAAAAGGTAATACTTGTTTTTTATAGGAGTAGCAGAAAACTAGCATGTGTGAAATGGTCACCGTTTTCATCGTTGTTGATTTTTTTTTTATTAAATAATATTTCCTAATTAAATTAGATATTGCTATATATAATTTTATTTATCTAACATTATTGGATGAATTAAACGAAATATATTTATTTTAGTATGTATTTTTTACAAACTTTCTTGTTTTACGCTGATTTCCTAACCCTTTTTAAAATTTTATACAAATGAAGGTTTAAAAAAGCAAATTAATATATCATATGTCTGTACAATTGAAAAATCATCTCTGTACCCTATATATCATAATAATCAAGCAATTAAAAATTGAAGATGCCGTCTCAGCTCAGTTCATTTAACATTGTATGTGTCTGATTCAGGTCTATTTGTCGTCACAGTGTCATTCAATGTGTTGTAAACATCACTTGCGGCACCATGATCGTACAGGTCATCATCGTGTTTTATGGTCTGTTTTCCACTCACAGTAAACACATGGTATTCATCATCTCCTGTTACATCATATATTGACGAATCTTGTGGTTTCATCTCACTCATTTTTTTCTGAGTCTCCCAAATGATTATAGATTCCTTCTTCTGTAACATTGACTAATTTCCGACTGTCCTCTTGAATGGTATTCTTGACTGGCTCCGAGTAAGAATGAGGCTGTCTCTGATCAACAGTTGTATTCATAGGTTTGTGGTTTTGATTTTTTCTGTTTTAAAAAACAATGAAAACTATTCAGTTTATTATTATTTGAAAATCACTACAACAAGAAACTAAAATAATCTCACACGAAAAATACATAAAAATGATAAATCTAAAAAAAAAAAGATAAACTTGAAGGTAAGAAACGACACAGAGGAATCGGATAGTTTCGAAAAGGAAAGAATTTGGGTCCATGGAAAGTATAAACCTCTCCATATATGGTTGCATTACCCACCATGATAATCCACAGTCTATCGGAACGTCATGATCTGTTCTGAAAAGGTATGCATGAATTATGCCTCACAATGGTAGACAAAATAAATCGACCAGTGGAATTGTACAATAAGTACTTTAGAATATCGGATGGCTGAAAAATTCAATTTATATTACATTTGTCCAGCGTTGTTGTATGTTTGTTCATTTCCAAATATGTATCCTATTGTCAAATAGAAAATGACAAGAACATCAGTAAAATATACCGGAGGAACAGTCAAGCGCATAGATCGGAAATAAACTGACAACGCCATGGCTTAACAAAGAAAATAAAAACAACAGATAATTAATAGTACAACTGACACAACATAGAAGAATAATACTATGCAACACGAACATATCAAAAAGAAGTTAAGTCAAAAAGATGAATTTTGTAGTGTTATAAGTATGATTTCTAATTTTACTGTCTATTCCAAGTTGTTTATTAAATTATTTTAATTGTAATGTATTTTGCACATGTTTCTAATGCGTTTTAGAATAATCAAACAGCTTCTTCAATAATGTGTTACCTGTTTGTTTATTGAGCTCGCACTTTGTTTATTATCCACAACAATATATATTTAGAATGTTTTCAAAAGCACAAATATACTTATTATAGGATTAATAAGGACTTTTATGTTAAGTTTGTGAGTACGAGAGTAACTAAGGAGTACGCCGCCATCTTAACTTTCTAAAAACAATAAATGTCTGATAAATGCATCAGAATCTAAAATGAAATAGCTCCTAACACAAAAACTTTTATTAAATATAACTATCCGAATTTGAAGCGCACACGTAACGAAATAATCTTTCCCTTGAAAATGTTCACCCGTATGACGTCGTGTTATGCCAAAACGTAAAATCGGCAAATCCTTCATAAAATTTCGCTGAATTTTATTTAAATCTTATTTTTATACATTTTCGAAGCTTTAGTGCATTTGTTTTATTTCTATTTTTTTTGGTTATATATGCATTAGAATAGAAACAACTGTTATGCAATTGTTTTGTAATCGCAATTTGCTGAAAATCCCAGTATCCCTGCAAGAATGTGTATCGCGCATAAATAGATTACGAAAGTAATTTAGGAAACATTTGTTATCGGAGTGTAAACCAAGAGAAAAATTCGAATTGACCAATTCAATTTCAGTATTGGATTGGTCAATTTCAGAATTGACCTATCCAATTTTAGATATGCAAATGATATTAGAATTATACAATGTTCAGTGTCTCAATGGCATTTTATTCAGTACATTTATCTTTAAAACATTGTTATACTAAATGTATCATAGTTAACTGTAAGTCAGTCAGAACATTCAATTTAGACTAAAGTGCTGTAATGTAGGTTTGTGTTTAACTTATAGATGAATGTATTTATTCTTAATTTTGAATTCTTTTTAATACAAGCAAGGTAAATTGAGACTGAAATACAAACTTCTACACGACCAATAAAAGCAGTCAAATAATATATAACTCCCCTATCGATGATATAATTTGCCAAACTAACATACTGGGAATGCATACCTTCTTTTGATAACTATCAAAATCACTAGGATGATCACAATTCCTAGAATTTCCCCTACACTTCCAGCTACAATTGGAACTAAAACAAAAATATAAAGATTTCTTATGAAATTTCATGGTAAAGATAAAGTTTAATTTAGCAATCATAATTATCTTATTAAAATTTTCTGCTATAAACACTTTGCTAAAAAAATGAAATGGCTGACTCTGGTTTACATTATTTAAAAAAAATGCGTATTACCTCCACGCTTAGTATTAATTGAATTATACAAGAATTAGCGGTACGACCTAAAGAACGATAAAAAGAGGATTGTTTGTCTTGCTGTATCATTTAAAGTCTGGTAGAGATATTCATACGACAACATTACGTAAACATCAAAATGGTCATCTTGGAATTAAAAAATATCAAGTTTCAATAGATGGTTTTCAACAACATAATACCTTTAATTATATTTTGTATTCCTTTTTGGTAGCTTCTTTGTTATTTTTTCTACTTCCAAAAGATTGGTGTAGATCATTCTTGGTGAGCAATATTCAAGAAATATAGCTTTCTGTAATATTACTTTTACATTTTATTTTTCTTATTATCTTATAGTTTAATTAGACATTGAAGCATTGAATGCACCTTTTTGAATTTTATTAGTATATAAACGTAAATCATGTTTTAATATATTATTGAACAAAGTTTTTATGATTGAAGTCTAGATTCTTTTTTTGTGTAAACAAGTACAATTACAAAATCATGATATTTTGAGGAATAGATCGATCTTGATACATCGGTTCTATAAATGAACGAATGCTGTTGAATCTTGATGTACCTAAACGCACACAGTTTTCGACTAATTATTGCCAGTCTGTAGCATCGACAAAAACTTGAAAGATTGCATACGAACTTATAAAAAATACTGTCATTCTTTTCCGTTAACTATTTTGTTCGATCATAACACTGCCAGGATATAAGAGTTCAGTCTTACATTTGCACACGTTTTCATCTACAATGCCATATCATCTGTCATGTTGGAACAACTATTCTATATCCTTTCTTTTGCAAGAAACAAAGGAGTAGGTTCAGTAATACCCCTTTTTGGCCCCAAAATATAGCAGATTTACAAAATTGTGAAAATGTAATCTTCTAGCTATTAACTGAAAAGTAGAATGCTTCTGCTACATAAATATGGGCTGTTTTTGACAATACAATGCACATATACCGGGAACTAGAATCATTTATTCATGCTAAATTACTGAAATCTTCACAATTTTAGCATTTTAGTTCAATTTTAGACGGTTTCCGTCTGAAATGAAAGTGTCCGCATTTGTGTTCATGCATAATATTGAAATGTAAGTTGTATTTGATGATATTGCATAACATATATAAAGGTTGAGGATTAACACGGATGTGGCCACTTTCAATTTTGACAAAAACCATCGGAAAAATTACGTTTTTTGGCATATTTGATAGATTTGTCATATCTAAGCTTAAATCAGAGCGTTTTTAATGACTAAATCAGTTAAAATCTTTCACCTAAACTAATTGAATCGATTGAAATAGACACTAAAGTGTTAAAAAAATTTCCAAAATCTTTTGTAGGATGAATCTGAAATTTGAGGCCAAAATCGGCCTTGCCGGACCTACTCCTTTAGTAACATCCAATTTTATGAAGAGTTTCTATTTAGTGACAATACCACCGTATCTCAAAGTTACATTTTTTTCGACCTATTTTCGTATATAACCGTATGTGACGTACCATGATTTGGTGGTATTACAAAAAATACAAATGGAAAATAACTTTAAATTACATTTTTTTATATACAGCACTCACCTGTAGAACTATTTTCTACCGCTGAAATGGTTGAACTGTATGGGTTCGTAGTTCCCTTGTCGCCATAATGAGGTGTTGAAAGTATCTGCGTCAAAATATACATGATATAAATCATTAAACATGTTAAAGCAAAGGCAAAAACTATATGAAATCAAACAGAGTTTTGTTATCATATGAATGTCTATTACCAACATTCAATTCCATAAAAAAATATCCTTCCAATCCATTTATCAATCGGAAATATGGGCTTTTAAAAAATGAAAACAATACGTTAGACTTTGCGTCTTCTTGTATAGATGTAAAGACACACTTTAATTCTATAACAACAAAAAAAAAGAATAAAGAGAACTACAGGGTATGACAAAATAACCTTAACAGATGACTTATATAAAAAGGGAAAACATAGCAATAAACACATTTATTCCCGTAAAACCTATTTTGGATGACATTGGATTAAGAATGTATATGTTTGTACGTAGACGTGACCACACACTTGTTTACCAATATGCCAAACAATTGTGTTTTATCGATAGTAATAACATTAACGGTACCAATTTTCCTGCACCAGATGCGCATTTCGACAATACATGTATTTTCAGTGATGCTCGTGGCCAAAATATTTGAAATCCAAAGTTTATATAAAAAGTGAAGAGCTATAATCTAAAAGGTCCAAAAAGTATATTGACAAAAAATGAGGATCAGGTATAATTTGATATTAATCGTTTGTTGCAGTCTCAATGAAAAACTGATGCACCAGTCTTATTTTGATCAATGAAAAAATAAAAACAAATTAAAAAAACATCAATCTAATTCAAAGAACTGACCGGCATAAAGCTCGATATTAATGTTAAACAACCAAATGAATATAATGCGGTCAAAAACTAGCACCAGAAATAATTATGTCAATATCGGAAATACATATGCTATAGAAAAGGCAACAGTAGTTACTGCAGTTCGAATGTCAAAATATCCATTGAGAGAAAACAAATTAGGGTTACACACTAAAAATGAGGCAAACATATCAAATATAGAAGGGAAAGCAACAGAAACACTAAAAGTGCAACAAAAAACCATACGACAATGCAACATACACAGAAACGAATTATAAGATTACAATTGTCATTTTCCTTGGTACAGGACATTTTAAGAAAACAAAAATGGTTGGTTAAATATAGTTTATGGCTAGTCAAACCTTCCGCCTTTTTGGCCATGTAAAATATAATACTTAAATGACAACATTACATGCCAGGACTGTTTTTGGTACATTTAAGGTTTTTGAATGTTAAGCTGACCAAGAACTAAAGGATTTAATATTGACTTGAGTTCTTGAAAACTTATTTTATCATGATTGAAATTACCATTTCAAACATTAAGGTCAAAAAGATATATTATTTATCAATCCCAACAGTTTAAGTAATTCAATAAAAACAAACATTAGTTATTAACTGCAACATGCTAGATTGCCTAGGTTTTTACAATGTGTATCCTTAAAATTGGGAACACCTTATCGAGGCCTATTTGTTTGTTTTGAATGTAATTTGTAATCAATATCTTCAAATCTTTATGGTAACTTTTAAGTAGGCCAATTTGATAAAATTTGATAAAATGAATACATACAGTGATCAAATGAAATAAATTATGAACTCACAACAAAGAGAACCTAGTCGACTCCTGCACTTCTCTGTTTCTAATCGAATTTCAGATCCATTAATTACTATCTTGAGACAAAGCGCATTATCTGGTAAATGTCCTGAATGATAATGTGAAAACGAGATTTGACACACATAAGAAAAAATATATGTGTAATGATTAGTAAAGAAATACACAGATATACAAAAAAAAAAAAAATAATCAATCACTAAGCAATTCCTAAAGTTTTGAAATATCTATGCTATATTTAAAAGGATAGAGAGTTACAGTTATGCTTACGTTTCTTTTTTAGTAATCAGTCTCTGTGATTGTTTATTTAGTTTTTATTGAAAATATTGATTCCGTAGATTCGTTTTGATAGAGTGAATAAAAAACATAGTAGAGGAGCATTAAGTATTCAGATTGGTACAGACAAAGTAAAAGTATTTTTAACATGCAATGAGCTGTCAAGTAACAGCATCTATTTTTTTCTATATCTTAAAGGTAATCACTAAGAAGTGCATCTAGTAAAAAAAATTGATATAATGTGACAGGTATATATAGCGCTTTCAAATTTGTGTGACCTTCCGCGTTCTGTACTTATTATCCAATTTATCAATGTTCTGAACGGCAAAAGTGAACATTGTCAATGTCGTACACAATGTTCTTTTTTTCTTCAAAACCAATAAATGTATATCAAAATTTGAATAAGCATTGGTTGACTGCGTCAAGCGTTAGTGAATGGAAATGACATAAAGTATCTATGTCGTATACAAATGTATAAAGGATCATGACAACTGACCGGTAGTAAATCTTTGACTTCCATTATAACATCAGTAACAACATATTATATCGAATAGTATTGGTTCAACGGTTCATAAGTCATTCCTGAACAAAAACCCTAAAAAAGTATGTCTTTAACCGAATTGATTACGACTGTTGTCAGTAGACAAGCTTAAAGATAATAGTTATTGAAAACTGGTCATTATCGTGATATATGGACAGCCCGTAGGACGGTGGCCTTTGGCTCAGTCATTATCGCTGTCTCAGTCAATACCACTGTCCTGTGGGCAGTCCATATATCACGATAATGACCAGTTTTTCAATAACTATTATGTAAATATTGGTTAAAATTTGTAAATCATGCGTTTGTTTTTACTGGTGAATGACACATAGGTAGGCACTTACTGTTTTCTCCCCATTGTATGTTTTCATCAGCATGATTTCCAACCCAAAACAAATCTCTTTTTCGCAGACATTTAGTATCAGGTAAATAACTAGTCAGTTGCATACCCTTTTCTTTACAGTTTTGCTGAGCGGTATACCAAGAAACTCTATCCGTATTACACTCTTTGGGGTATATTCCATCTAAAATATATAGAAGCATATTGATATATAAATGTCTTAACCTACTTATAACGTATCAGTTAATTAATCGTCACAAAAAGCAAAACAAATAATTCTGTATCTATTATTATATAAAAGATTATACAACGTTACTTATTTCACTCCAGAATCAAAAAGGTTTCAGTCCAGACAAATACCAATTTTTAGGACACATCAAAAGGGCGAAAGAAGAAAAATCAAACTGGTTCATGTTATTTAAACTGAACTTTCGCTGATAGTCCATTCATTTTTTATGATTAGCCATGCAATAAAAACAACGGAGAGGTTTATATAGCTACCAACAAGTATGTCACAACATGCATATTTAGTTCTTTTTACACTTTATATATAATGCGTTTAACTTATACTTATCGAATACATTAATGTCTCATTCATACTCTACAATGTCCATATACAGCCCTGAATATCAAATCTATGCCACTTAAATAAGCAAGAAGAAGAAAAGAAAATCGATTTGGGATTCAAATATGTTTGAAGTAAAAACAGCCATAATAGAATTGCAATCCAAATAACAAATCATACGTGTGTTATATTTTATCGAACTGTTTTTTTTGTATCTCACACACTAGGAAGGTGGTTTGCATTTAATTACTAACACTGTAGTACGTCTAGAGCAACACATTTTATTCTGTATGATACAAACATTGCCAGATTCTTTCATGAGGCATTTGATAACACGTTAAACATGTAAATTGCTACTTATCTGCGGACATGTAGCTCTTATGTCTTTATGATATTGTTGGACATTTCGCGGAAATTGCGTGACGGATTATTCATTTTTTAAAAGGTTGGAATTGCAACATACGTTCTGGTTGCACTTATTTCCAAAACAATCATTGTTTATCAACCAGAATGACGTACCTATTTCAGTTTGCATATTCATTTCATCGTTACTATTATCTAATTATTTCCTTTTGTATATAATCTCCTCATATAACCATCATGCAAAATTGATATCTTGTTTTTTTTTAAATAGAATAAAACACTAAATATAAGTAGCCACATTTTGAGATTTGTACCAAGGCATTTTGAAACGTACTTGTCTTGTTATAGCCTTCACAAATATAGTTCAAAGTTGAACTGCATTTTGTGTATTTGCTTTGACTTTTTTTCATTGATTCATCAAACTGAATTGCTGAACAAGTACTCCCAAACTGCATTCCGTCAGACTCGGTTCCTGAAATAAAACAAATCACTACATATTACTATTTAATGATAACAAACCTGTTTTCAACTAATTGATGGAATGCATTATGCTTTTATTTTTCAACTAATATTTTATGCTGAATATATAGTCCTAATAATAATAGGAATTATATTAATAATAATAATGATAATTAGAATGAAAATAATAATATAAAAAAGAAATAAATACTACTACTTCAAATAATAATAATTATAATAAAAATAAAAGGATTATAATACTACTACTACTACAAGATGAACAATAATGATTATTTTTGGATAGTGAATTTAAAACAAAAAACTTATTGATCACTGTCTATAACATGTATATATGTAAATGTTGTACATGTATGCATGTATTGTTTTTTTTCTTCTTGTTCTTGAATGATACATTTGTAGTGGATTGTAAATACATACTGTTTATAATTTTGTATACACTGTATAACACTTTTCCATAAGTAGACGAATCACCACCGCATATATCTCCATGGTTTCCAATACAGCTAATGTTACAAGCATCAATATTTACTGTTGTATAACTATTCGTTATCTCTTCGGAGAATCTTTGATCAGTAATACACAGACATTCACTACCCTAAAATATCATATACCCCTATAAAAATGTACAGTGTGTGAAACGCACATTTTTTTTTTCAATATAAACAACATTTTTCACTGAATATTTCACTTGCAATACATCAAACGTAAGAAAGTTTCAGAAGGGTCTATACATTTTGTTTTATCATTGTCTATATACTAGGATAATTTGAATCTGGTGTACACAATTATTTCTCGAAAAATATTCTGTATAAAAACTCGCATCTTAAATCAAACACAAAAATAAATGAATAAACAGAACAAATTAGATAAATACATTTTGTGAAGTAATAAACAGATCTATGCCTAAACGGTGGTTAAATATAATGCATTAGGTGTTGAACAATGGGAAAAATATACCTTTAGGAACATGTACTACACGCTGTTATTTTTACACGCCCTAGAGCATTCATAAGCTGAATTGTGTAAAAATGAGAAGTTGCTTTGATGAAAGGTATTCCTGAAGTTGGCAATTAAACTGACACATCCTAAAACCATGTAAAATAATACAAATGATTATTTCATGAATATAAACTACTTTTCCAGTAAACAGACTTAAAAATAAATAAATGATTAAACGCCTTTTTGAAAGATATTGGTGTATCAATCGGACCAATCTCATCATAAGACATTTAATAACACGCGGTTGTTTCCCGTGCTGATATATTATTGTTTCCTTTTTGCTTTTTGTGTGTTTTCGCAGTATATGTTCTGATTGTGGGTACATTCTTCGTCTTTTTAGCTGCACATACAATTCTGTTTGTTTGTTTTGGTTATCCGAAACAAGTCTTGTGCTCATGAAAAAAAGAAAATTGCTTCGTTTGATGCGTTCACTTATCAGCTTACAACATACTGAGATAATCCTTGTTTTACAAGGAATTATCAGGAAAATCTATAACGTAATATTTTGCAGTCCCTTATTTCAAAAATATGATTAAACTAAAGTTTTGTCTTATTCACACTCATACCACATTTTTTCATTTCTGATTACCTATATTGACAATGACAGGTGATCTTAATATGTATCCATATATCCAATATTGTTGATTCCTGAGCTTTGGCCTGTTAATAATACTGTCAGCGATACTATTGACGTTGCATGATTCAGGCTGACAGTCACGTAATAGTTGTTGCCAGTATGTTCTATTTTTACAAAAAACAAACGCATCTGTCCATATCGAGGTATGCTCATTTACCATGAGATTCAGCTGCTCTAAAATAAACGTCATATATATAACTAAGATTTGTCGATAAGTAAATTTACCGATTGTAGCTTTTTCCCTGCAGTGATATTTTGACTAAGTAAAACACATAGTCTGCCACTTTTAATTGTTTACACTTGGTTTACATATTGAAATTAATTGTCCAGATTCAAAGCCCGACCAATAACAGATGTCTCTAATTAAAATTTATAAATTATATCCACTTCGTAATATAATGTATACATGCTATTACATTCATTGAAAATCAGATAAAACTAACCCTAATACAAAGCAAAATGGGAATATGTTTATAGCATTTGTTAAAATACATATTCTCTATTTTAATGTAACAACCTTTTAAATTTGTATTTTCAAAAAATCTGTTAGTTCTGTGAATTAATTGCATGCACAATGTCCAGTTACCTCAGGAATAGATTACCTTAGCTGTATTTGTATTTGTACGTTTTGTCTTGGCCTCAGTGCTCTTCAACATGTTCAACTTCGTACTTAATTTTGGCCTTTTTTTTTTTTTAACTCTTTTGGAGTCGAGGACATCCCTATTGTATATCGCTTATATGACCATCGGCAGTCTTCAGATGTCATCTTTATACTTTATTATATGGCGAATACTTTAAAATACACACGAAACGATGATATATTATATATTCAATTCGAACCAAAAACGTATATTCATGATTATTTTTTTTTATCTATCAAGCAAATGTAATACATAAGTAAGGCAACATTAGCAGCTGTTTTAATCTAAAAATGTATTCAATCTCTGGTGCATCCATTATATCGATCGATTTGCCTGCTTATTTAAAAAATCAACAGGAATTCAAATAGATACTTAATCAAAAGATCAGTATCGGGCATTGCACAAATTCGGATGAATAACAGATGTTAACATTGTAAAAAAAAATAAAAAATTGAGCTCTGGAATTCAGTTAATTTGCATTCAATCCACTTAAACATGTAGAATGTTGTTAGCATACTAGTACACGGATCCATTTAATTTGTATAAAAAGCCAGACAAAATGGAATTACACTTCCAATTGTATAGAATGTAGACTTACCCCCGATTACGTACCGTACACCCATAATATTTAGAATAAAGTAGTAGAAAGCATTCATCATGTTCAGATATTGTATGTCGTCAACATTCAGTATACGAAATATATTTCCTTGTTTGATGAAACTTTGCAGGAAGTTGAATAAGTAGTAGTTAGATATACATTCCGGTTACGAACTTAAGTAACTTGTTTCTATGTAATTTCACTTGCTTGAATCATCGAGCAATGAATTTTACGATTGCGAGTTAAAATAGAAACGTAGAAGTATTTTTTTAAAAGGAAAAACACGTATTAATCGCTTGATTCGCATATTCAGAATTCAGAATAACTGCTTTAAAGTTAAATGAATAAATAAATAAGTTTTCCCTTCTTAAATTTGAATAAAGGCGATATTCGTTTACATAATTTAAAATTGGGTAAATCGATTCAAGAAGAGTCATCAACGTGAGTAAAAAAACATGAACTACAAAAAGAGCAGGAACGGTAAAACAACAATTAAGATGATCTTTTATATCTAAATGAAAATGCTTTGAAATGACAATTCTTAACACTGCAATGTTTCCCTTTTATTCCTTGTAAAATCGCACACAACTCAGAAGATACTGTTTTTGTATGCATTTGCCATGTTTTTTTTTCGTGCCGTCGACTTTAGACACAGAAAGCTCGGCTACGGGATAGTGATCTGGCAATGGCAGCGGCGTCGTCGTCAGTTAACATCTTAAAAATTTGATTTGTTTAAGGTGGTAGTCCTGGACGCTTCATATTTTGTATTTAGATGCCTTTTGTTATGAAGTTTTTGTCTATCGTATGTCCATTGTCCTTGACTTCATTTTCATGGTTCAGTGACTACTTGAAAAAAGTCAGTCTTTTTTTGTAATGATAATTTCTTTCTTAATAATGAGTAATAGGATACATATATTTAGTATGAGCGTATCTTACAAGGTCCTCATGCTCATCATACATGTACAATTTGCATTTGACCTCGACCTCATTTCATGGATAAGTGAACAAGGTTTAGTGTTCGTGGTCTAGTTCATATATCAGATACTATAATCAATAAGACTACTATACATTGTATGGAATAATTGTAAAGGTTACATCTTCAGCTGACGTGTGTCATCTGACCTTGACCTCATTTCATTGTTCAGTGGTCAAATAAAAAAAATACGGGATTTTGTGTTTTTGGTCTTTTTTCATACTATATGCAATACGGCAACTACAGTCGAACCTCGATGTGTCGAACTCGGTTGTGTCGAAAACTCGGATGAGTCGAAGTAATTTCTCGGTCCCGGCATAATTCCCGTTCGATCAATGCATTTTAACCTCTGATGAGTCGAACTCGGATGATTCGAATTCTCGGTTAAGTCGAAGTAATTCTTAAGTCCCGTTGATGTAAAATTGATGTAAATTGACCCTGATGTCTCGAAGTTCAAAATTAAAAAAAAAAAAAATCGAAAGAAATAAAAACTTTAAAAATAAAAGAGGGACGAAAGATACCAAAGGGACAGTCAAACTCATAAATCTAAAACAAACTGACAACGCCATGGCTAAAAATAAAAAAGACAAACAGAAAAACAATAGTACACACGACACAACATAGAAAACTAAAGAATAAACAACACGAACCCCACCAAAAACTAGGGGTGATCTCAGGTGCTCCGGAAGGGTAAGCAGATCCTGCTCCACATGTGGCACCCGTCGTGTAGCTTAAGTGATTACAAATCCAATAAATAGTCTAATTCGGTAGGTCATATTCATGAAAGGGAAGGGGATTGTAGTTACGACGTAAGGAACATATCCGATATCATTTGTGAAACGGTTATTCCATAACGGTCAACCAACTCGTGATGGCGTCCGTAAAATTTACGAAGGGATGATTTCAACTTCACCATTTGGAACTCTTGGTTTAATAGCTTCCTTGTGAGCAGCAAACCTCTATCAAGAAAATCATGATAGAAAATGCAAGCACGGGAATATCGTATCAATTGGGAGATATATACCCCGTATGCAGGTGCTGCTGGAATGTTGCTACTTAGAAATGGAAAGTTCACAATTGGAAAGCTGAAATCATCTCTTTTGTCGTAAAGTTTTGTTTTCAACCGACCCTCATTGTCAATTTCTAGATGTAAGTCAAGATATGAAGCCGACTTAACTGTAATTGTAGTATCCTTTATCTCTAGTTCGATTGGATAGATGCGTTCCACATAGTCACCAAATTTTGAATTGTTTAGTATTTAGGATTTTCTTACCCCAGGAGTAGATTACCTTAGCCGAATTTGGCACAACTTTTTGGAATTTTGGATCCTCAATGCTCTTCAACTTTGTATTTATTTGGCTTTTTAACTATTTTGATCTGAGCGTCACTGATGAGTCTTATGTAGACGAAACGCGCGTCTGGCGTATAAAATTATAATCCTGGTAATTTTGATAACTATTAGTGAAAGAACATCATCTATATAGCGGAAAGTAGAGTTAAAGGATATTGCTAACTTCTTATCTTTCTTCCTAAGAAGTTCCTGCATGAAGTCAGCCTCATAATAATAAAGAAACAAGTCGGCGAGTAGAGGGGCACAGTTTGTTCCCATTGGAATGCCGACAGTCCGTTGAAAAACACGTCCTCCGAACGTAACAAATATGTTGTCAATCAAGAAATCAAGCATCTTGATAATATCAGTTTCAGAGAATTTTTTGTTTGAATCAGAGTGATTCTTTACAAAGTAGGATTTATCCCTCCCTAAGACAAGATACTTGTATCTACGTTGGCCATTCTTTTTTATGAAGCAAAGTAATATCAACTCTTTCAATTTGTCTTTTAGTTTGGAATGTGGAATACTTGTGTACAGGGTAGAAAAGTCAAATGTTTTAATACTGTTACAAGATGAAAGAGAGTTAGATTGTATGTACTCTAAAAGATCTTTTGAATTTTTAAGTATCCACATCTGATTCACGCCACCTCTAGAATAGGCAGTTTCACAATAACTTTGAAGCCGTCTTTGATTGCTGATAAAATAGATGTTAATAATTTAGAAAGAGGTTTCGTGGAGCACTTGGAAGACACAGCAATATACCGTTGTTTGTAAGGACACTTATGTAGTTTAGGTATCCAATACAGTGATGGAAGATCCAGTTCTTCATCTTTGGTTGAAATTCCAAAGGAACATAGAACAGACCTATGATTATCCAGGATTTCCTCTTTGGTAAGTGTCGTGAGGGTATATGTTGAGTTACCAAGTGAATTGTCAATACCTAATTCGTTTATCAAGCAGTTGATGTAGTGACTTTTACACACAAAAACGATGTTATTTGGGGCTTTATCTGCAGGGATAACAACATATTTGTCATGGAGGTCGGATAGGTGTTTTGCAACATTTGGGTCTTTAAAGATTGACGTAGCATGGGCATTGATGGACCCATTCAGTTTCTTAATTCTGATTTGTATCAACGACCTCACTGCCTTAATCCATTCGGAAAGAGTGTCTACGTCTTCCTTCTCGCGCTTAGCCCATTGCCTGGCATAATCCTCGACTGAATCCATCAAAATTTTAAAGTTGTATTTCCAATTGATGGATTTAGGCTCACGATATTTGGGACCTTTCGATAACACATTTCGTAGAGAAGTGTTATTAACAATGTTAAGGTCACCGGTAATAACGTGGCCAGCAGGATTATATGTGAATTCATTAAAATTCATTAAAATTCATAACGGATGTTTTTCTTGTTTAACCTATTCATTTCCATAAGTGATTAACGCTGTGTAAATTCCATAAGTGATTAAAGCTGTGTAAACATACTTGTTTGTAAAACAGTTAAAATGACATGTTTATGATGTCAGACCGCTAATCAACACGTTTGTTGATCGTCCAAGCGGAACTTTAATGTGCTGAACCTATTTCACTTTGTATAAAACAAAACGAATTTTAATGACCCAAGCTGAGATTAAATTAATCATTAGAATAAGAACAATAATTAAAAAGATTAAAATATTTTTTTTAATTATTATGAGTCGGTATTTTTAATCTATGAACACTGTTCACATTCTTTAAAGATTAGTTATGAAAATATTTTCGCGAGTGATTCCATGATTTATAGTGACTGACCTTTGTAAATATTTGTGTATTGGTTTTATTTGTGAATGTTGTGTGTTGAATCTTTAAAAATACGGAACATAAATACACAATCATATATTATCATATCGAAAAAAGCACAATGGTCATTAAACATGCATCTAGTTTACAGAAATCACATATTGGTAAAATATCATACATTTCAAATATATGACATCACACTCGACCTCGGACTTCGACACATCGAGGTTCGACTGTATATTTGTTTTAATTTTTTAAAGACTTAAGTAATAGGTCAGCTATTGTTAATCCATATATTGATTTTATTGTGTACATGCCTGTCTGGCATGGTTTCTCTGACCTTGACCTCATTTTCCTGGATCATGTTAAGTTTAGGTGATACTTGTAGTAAAGCTTTATATTTAGGACTAGCAATATGATATCAACGGTTGGTTATGGAATAACCGTATCACAAATGATATCGGATATGTTCCTTACGTCGTAACTACAATCCCCTTCCCTTTCCTGAATGTGACCTACCGAATTAGACTATTTACCGGATTTGTTATCACATAAGCAACACGACGGGTGCCGCATGTGGAGCAGGATCTGCTTACCCTTCCGGAGCTCCTGAGATCACCCCTAGTTTTTTGGTGGGGCTCGTGTTGTTTATTCTTCAGTTTTCTATGTTGTGTCGTGTGTGCTGTTGTTTGTTTGTCTTTTTCATTTTTAGCCATGGCGTTGTCAGTTTGTTTTAGATTTATGAGTTTGACTGTCCCTTTGGTATCTTTCGTCCCTCCTTGGTAAAGGAGGCGATACATTTCAGCGTGTGCACTCTTTTGAAACTAAGGACGGTCTATTGTGACATAGGATTTAATTAAAAAAAACAAGATGTGCTCCAAAACACGTGAAGGGATGGGACTCGTCGGATAGTTCTTTATTTGAGGAGTTTTATGAGTGTTGTTGGCTTAAAAGACACTAATTAATCTAGAAAGTATCAAGAAAAATCCGAAATATATAAGATCATGCCACATGCAGATGTGTTTTTTCTTACATTCAAACATCTATGAACTTATATCCGCAATTACTGTACACAGCAGATTTTTTTTATCTTCTCTATTCAGCCCTTTTCAATTTTTATATTAATATACTTCAGAGACATTATTAATACAAATCTAATTTTACGAAATAATAAAAAATACTCTTTGTAATGGTTAAATATTGCACAATATAAAAAACGATTAATAAAAATCCATGTCATATTTAACAGCTAATATATCATTGCCAAAGACATTGACAATGAAGGTCTGGTCAATGCACTCAGTATGCAATTCAGAACACGATGTAAACAGGTTTATTCTCAACGTTTAGTGGCATTACATATATAAAGTGTATTAGGTTGATACTTAAATTTGTGTCGCAATGGTTTGAATTAAATAGAAACAATTGTGCATGACAAAAAATTAAATTTCTAAGAATATGAAGCGTCTGACAGAAGTACTTGTATATATGTGTGTAAGCTAAATAGATTGAAGTTTTCGCACACAACTAAGCGGATAAATTCAAGATTTTACCTTATATTTTCAATACCCTGATCTGTGTAGGTAAAATGAAACGTGCCATACAGATATTGAATATGCAATGAATACATGGAATACTTGATTAAATACATAGAATAATCTAATTCAAAACTAAATGACATAAAATAATTTATTTATTAACTTGACAAGCAGATATTTATGTCTTTCTGCTTTTTTTGTTTTATATGCATAACCCTGGCCCTTAAAATTGAAATAACCTATTTGGGTGTTGGATTTGATCTTCGGACGCGTCGAAGAATGTTTTTGATAGTTTTGCTAATCCACATAGCACGGGTTATTGACTATACCTTACCTTGTCTTAATCCTGCTCGTGCGTCCTTGGATATGAAGGGACTAGCAACTCCTTCCACTATTGCCCGTCTTGTTGCTTTCTTTTTGCCTCTAATCATGTCAGTCCAAAAGTTATCAGTTCACTTTCTATTGTTCATCGGTATGTTTCTTTTGGTCTCCCTCTCGTTCTGTCCCCTATTCATATGTCAATCGAAAAGGTATCTTTGTAATGTCATGGTTTTTTTGTCATATAACATGGCCATTCAATTTCTACATTTATGTCCATTGTTTTTAATCTCTACTCTGATGTCTCTTTGAAAGGTTTAGTTGTATAAGTCTTTATTACTTTTAGTTTTTGGCCTGAAGATCTTGCAAATTTTACGAAGGCACATTTTGTGGAATGATGATAGTTTGTTGAAGTCAGATTTTACAACCCTCCATGACTATGCATCATACATTATTTCCCATGGCAATTATAGATTTTTATTTCTGTTGACCAGGATATTGATGTTGTACTCCAAATTGTTCGTAGTCTGCAGGATGAAGTTCAGGCTTTGTAGATCCTTACCGTTACATCTTGTTTAGTTCCGTTGTCCTCATTGTTAATAATACCATGAGAGGTAAAATGTTCAATTGTTGTATGTACATGTAATCTCATAGCAGTGTTATTAGAAGTGTTTCTAATTTTGTCATTTCTGCTTACCATCTTTGTCTTTTGTGTATTCACCTTTAAATCTACAATACCTTGATCTTTTCCTCAATATTGACACAAAATTCATGTATTTAATTTTGATGTTATTTTTGTTTTTCTCATAGGACTTTGTCAAATGTCTAATAGTTTGTAGTTGTAAATCTTATTGTTTTCTGCTGGATTCGTGTGTTACGGTAAATATAATAATCACCCAGATCATGTATTTCACATATTTTCGCCACGAGCATCACTGAAAAGACATGTATTGTCGAAATGCGCATCTGGTGCAGAAAAATTGGTACCGTTAATGTTATTATATGATTTTCGTTTGGGTCAAGTAAATGTATAAGATATATTTGGTTAACAGTCTGATGATTTAGAAGATATACCGACATATCTAGATAATACAATTAATTATTCCATATTGATAAAACTTTAGTAGGTTTTTCTATATGAATGGGATTTTGAAAAAATAAGTATATTCACCTGCAGAAAAAGTATATTGATCATGTTTTAACATGCAATTGACTTTTGAAAACTGATATTCACTTCGGCCGTAGGCCTTAGTGAATATCAGTTTTTCAAAGTCAATAAAACTTTGTCTCGTCAAAAGACAGTTTTTGTATATTATCTTATTACTACCACAATTTTATAATCTAATAAATAATGTAATTTTCACTGTTATAAATACATGTAATATCAGTATTACAAATCTACTCTTAAACTGTATCTATTTATCAGATATTCAAGTGTGACGTCACTTTGTTCGTCGATCTCTTCGGCTAACATATAACACGTTGTTCGGCTGTGCCTTTTTATGTGATGTTTAAGGTTGTTTTGCGTATTCGGTTTTATTCTGTAGTAAGTCACCACTCCGGTTTTGACATTTGTATCTGTTATTTAGTCATTTTTATAAATTCACTGTATGCAAAAGAAAAAATATTCTAAATTCTAAGGATTTTCTTATCCAAGGCAGATAACCTTAGCCGTATTTGGCACAACTTTTTGTAAGTTTTTGTCCTCTTTGCTCTTCAAAATTGTACTTGTTTTGGCTTTCGTTCTTTTTTATGTGAGCGTCACCCATGAGAGTTATGTAGTCAAAACGCGCGTCAGTCGTATTAAGTTATAATCCTGGTACCTTTTGATAGCTATCATTTGTGTATTATTCTGTTCTGTATGTTCACCTATTTATTTGCATTGTAGACCTGTCATGTAATGTTGTCATTTTAATGTTATATTTAACATTGCCATAAAAGCAGCAGGTTGGGCTAGCCATAAAACCAAGTTCAACCCACCATTTTTTCTTAAAATGTCATGTACCAAGTCAGGAAAATGGCCATTGTTTTATTGTTGTTCGTTAATGTGTGTGTTGCATTTAAGTGTTGTGTTTCTGTTGTGTCGTTGTTCTACTCTAATATTTGTTTCCCTCACTGTTGGTTTGTAACCCAGATTTTCTTTCTCAATCGATTTATGAATTTCGAACAATGTTGCCCTTTTTTGGTAAAGGAATTTTCGGTTGTTGAAGTTCAAGTTAATTTGAAATCGCAACTTGCGTCCGCTATATATGGTTCTTTTTTGCCCCTTTTAATTGATGAACGGTTTATTGTTGTTGTTGGTCTATGAGTTGATTGTGTATTTAAGTTTCTGTTTAAGCTAGTGCTCCATAATAAACTGGTTTTGTTAATGACGAATTAATTGTTGTATTAGAATGTAAGGTGAATGGCTATTACATATTGTGTCGAACGTGGAACCTTCCTTGTTGCATATTTTTGAATTAATCAATTTTGTATACATGTATTGTAGAGACTAGTAAATTTGTATATAGTACCAAAATAAACTGAAAACTGGACAAATGCATGAAATACGACCAATTAATTATATATAGTTTATTTTACATTCCATCGCGTACTTGGGTTGTTTAAATTCAATGTCAATCTTTTATATTGAACTCGAAATAGCTGCTCTGCATACAGTAATTATTACATATGATAAAATCATACAAGTGAGAGATTTGGTAAGCTATAAAACCAGGTTTAATCCATCACTTTCGACATGTACATACAAAAATGCCTGTACCAAGTTCAGAATAAGACAGTTATTATATATTCGTGTTATGTGTTAGAACTTTTGATTTTGGCATTCGATAAGGAATTCCCCGTTTAGAATTTTATTGGGTATTTTTGTAATTTTACTTTTTGAATACGCCATCAACTAACATGAAATACTTTTTAATTTTATTTTCAGCCATTGAAGATGAACTAAAACTCGATCTTGGTATTTTAAAACTACAACAAGTACTAGTAATGCAATTGAAGTTAATTACGTTGAATAAATTGTGTAAGGCTGACATTTAAGTCTGGAGTTGGCACGTTTCCACTTTGTCCGCCAAACGTAAAACCAGACAACTCCGTTGTAGGCCTTGCTTGATATGAATCCGACGGCCTTGTTTGACCTCCAATCAGTGGTGGTGCGAATACTGGCATTTGGTAAGGTTGGTAGAAGTCTGCACTTTCTGTAATACCATGAGGATTACCAGACAATTCAAAAACTCGATCAACGTCGCTCCACCGTTTGAATGCAATTTTCATCCTCGTTTCAGAACTAATTTCTTTAAATTTTGGATTATCTACCAATCGACTAAAAAGTTTCCTCGACGCGATTGCAATTGATTCGTCTAGATACGTTGTAAGGTTGTATGATTCAGCCTGTAGAATATTTGAGATAACCTGTTGCGAACTAATTCTATCCCCAAGTTGTCTGCTTTTGTTTGTAAGAAAATTGTCTGCCTTTTGTAGCGTTTTCGTTGTCTGATATTCATATGCAAGCGGAATGTCTAAATGCACCGTTTTATCTGTAAATATAAATTAAGTTGATGAATTTAGTTTAAATAGGAAGATAACATTCAGAACGGCAAAATGCAAAATCATCTATGTTGATCTTGAAACATTTTTTTTCATTAGTTTCAACTCACTAGAATTCTTATTTATAAGTAATTGCACGAAAACGTCATCTAGTACGTTTCTGTTTCACATTGTTGCACGAAAAAATCATCAAGTACGTTTCTGTTTCACATTAAATGTGTATCATTGAACTGAACCAGAACAACTCTCACTTGATCAAATTCTTACAATAGGAGATTAATTCTATTACACCGTATGCTCTAGTAACCTTCAAAACCTGCAGCTTATACAAATGTGTGATGATGACCTATCATTTTCATTATATATTTTTACACATCATAAACGTTGTCTTCAGTTTGAAATGTAGGTTAAGAGTCCATTATTTGTCGTTATACTAACATACCAGTTTGTAAATTTTTACTTTCCAAAATTTCGTATACATTGTACATTGTATACAGGGGAATCAAGCAGGTATCTTATAAATATCAATTTGTTTAAAAACTCAATTGTATAGAATAAAGATTTACCTTGTTCGTGTTGTGGATGATTTTTGTCTTCGAACAGATAGTTTGGAACATACACACCATCATCATCACGGTTTGTACCATGGTAACACGTCCAGAAACCTTCAGTGTCATTGTCAGGGGTTTCAATTGTCACAATTGTTCTGTTTGAATCCAAGTACTGTACAGTATTTGGTGTTAAACTTTCTCCCTTTTGTCTCGGGTGTTCCCCCTCCTGTGAATGACGTATTGGTGCAAGACATTTTCCAACGGTTTCTCCGTGAGGATTTTGTATGATTACATCAAAGCCTAGCAGGTCAATTTTACAGGTTAAAATAACTTTTCCATTTCTATAGTTAGCCTTGAACAAGACACCAATATCTTCTAATGACATGCAGGTACTTATTTGGAATGTAAAGTACTAGTATATATAATAGTTACTTAGGTGACGTACAACTATTCTCATTCTTGAGAAGTTCGTTTAAAAAAGCAGAAAACAGCAATATTCCTTCTACTTCATCAAAATTTCAAACGACACAAAAGCCATTAAAACAAAAAAGGTCTTATTAATAATGTGACACGTACAACCAACATCTACGGCATGTAATCCTATTCGGATCAAAACTTATTCAGTTTCTAGTTTAAAATATCCTTAGAAATAATTTAGGTTTTCATTGGAAAAAGTGGCTTAAATCTGCATTTAATGTAGGTCTTACTTAACTTTATTGGTTATCCTGTTGTCCGTCTAAAAACATTAACCAAGTTGAACGAAAGTGTTGTTTACTTCAGTTTCGTTATCATGATTTCATATTCATTTGATAAAATTTACTGTTTGCAATAGCATGAATTGTTCTATATAATAAGAATGTTCTTATCCCGGGCATACAAACAATGCCGTATTTGGCAAAACCTTTTCAACTTTTGATCTTCAGTGCTGTACAACTTTGTACTTTTTTCACTTTCGATCTTTTATATCTGTGCGTCACTATTGAGTCTTGTGTGGACAAGACGCGTTTTTGGCGTATTGAATTTTAAACCTGATGCTTTTTGTTATCTATTAATCATGGTTTTCTTTGTCTAATATGGTCTCCTTTTTATTTGTATTGTAGTCCTGTAATATTATGTTGTCATTTCAATGTTATATTTAACTTTGCCATTAAAGTGCGAGGTTTGGCATGCCATAAAACCAGGTTCAACCCACCACTTTTATTCCCCTTTAAAAGTGTCCTGTACCAAGTCAGGAAGATGGCCATTGTTATAATATTGTTCGTTTCTGTGTGTGTTGCATTTTAACGTTGAGTCGTTTGTGTTTTCTCTTATTTTTTAGATAAGACGTGGCACGGTACTTATCTATCCCAAATTCTTGTATTTGGTTTTGATGTTATATTTGTTATTCTCGTGGTGTTTTGTGTGTTGCTTTTCGGTGTTGTGTCGTTGTTCTCCTCTTATATTTAATGCGTTTCCCTCGGTTTAAGTTTGTTACCCCGATTTTGTTTTTTGTCCATGGATTTACGAGTTTTGAACAGCGGTATACTACTGTTACCTTTATTTGTAGTATACAAAAAAAACCTTACTATCACTCTCTAGTCTTTATAACTTGCAATGCAATGGTTTTCCATTCATTCATATAAACGAGGTAAAATCTGTACACTGATTTTGAGAAAATCAGCAAAATCGAATTTCTTCAACCCTTTTAATATTTTTTTTATTCAATATGTTTGTTATATTATTGTATGGAAATTACTTTTTTAACACAATCCCGTCCTTTGTACCTAAAAAAAGTAAAATCACAAAAATACTGAACTCCGAGGAAAATTCCTAATGTAACCTATTGAATTAGACATATATAAACACTTACGTGAGGAACACGACGAGTGCACCGTATAGAACAGGATATGCTCACCTTTTTGGAAAACACGAAAGCAACCCCGGCTTTGGTGCGGTTCGTGTTGCTATATCTTTAGTTTTTTATGTTATATTTTGTTCACATGTATTTGTCCTTTTGTATTTTTTTGGTGTTTTTAACGTGATATTTTTGTTCCTTTTTTATTCGACGTATGAGTTTCATTATCCAATAGGAATCGCTTGCCTTGTTACGTCAAAGGACTTACGTAGAGCGATGATAATCTTTTATATCTATTTACTGTCCTTTCTTATATTTCTTATTCTTGAATACATTTCTGTACATACATAAAAAGTAAACACTTTTTATCTATAAATGTTCCCTGATTTTCTCTTTTCTCCCTTATTTGAATGTTTAAGCAATTACCAAAAACGTCCTTTATAACTTTGCAACATACACACATATTATCTACTTATATTGTACAATCGTCATGTATTAACCTTAATGTATCAAGTACGTATATTTTACGTACCATCCATTACTAATATAACACGAAAGAGTTGAGAACAAAGAACTATCTTTGTTTACATTTTCTATTAAAACATAAGATCTTATCCACCCTTTACAACATTATACCACATGAACAATTGTGTAGGGATAATATTCTACATATTTCAATAAAAAATGACTGTATTATCCCCCCCTCCAATGCCACAAGGACAAGTGATCAGTAGGCTAGAGATTCTCATTGACGACATATTTTGAATTTGTAGTACCATTAATATATCCTCATGAACTAGAGATAAAAGAAACCTTGGATTCATTTTCCTCCTCATCATTTCAAATTTGGTCAAGATATAACTGTTTTGATACTAGCGTCACTGATGAATCTTTTGTTAGTAAGTTTTTGTTTGCTTTTGAGGTAAATGTCGACATTTTTGTGCTTTTTAAAGAATATTACCATACAAGATTGGATGTGAAATACTTAAACGTATAAGATGTCTATATGTTAATTTATATTTACGAATGGTGTCTTAGTACCGATGATAAGATTTAGTAAATGTTTTGACTAGTTTGTGATATCGAAAACCTGATGTAATAGTTTTCCTGTAATACATATAATTAATTCGCTAAAATGTAATACGTTGTTACATACATGAGCGAATCGTACAATTTGAGATATATAAAAACCATAATATGGCGATAAGGACACGTCACAATCTAAACATAGATAATTAACAATATGAAGTGAAAAATCATCTATTTTATTATAGTTTGTTTCTGTGTGTGTTTCATTTTAACGTTGTCTTTCTATTGTGTCGTTTGTTCCCTTTTTTATTTTAGTGTGAATTCACATTACTATAAGACGTGTAATGGTACTTTTCTATCCCAAATTCATGTATTCAGTTTTTATGTTATATTTGTTAGTCTCATCCGATTTTGTCTAATGCTTAGTTCGTTTCTGTGTGTGCTATATTTGAATGTTATGTCGTTGTTCTCCTCTTATATTTAAAAAAATGCGTTTCCCTCAGTTTTAGTTTGTGACCCGGATTTTTTTCTATCGATTTATGAGTTTCGAACAGCGGTATACTACTGTTGCCTTAATTTATCATCAATTTTGGTATTTAGCTTCCCGTTAATGGTATAGATAGCAAGATCCAGGAAAGGGCAGATTTCATTGTTAGTATAAGCTTTGTCTAAAGATAATCCAACAGGAGAAATATATTTAGTGTACATACTAAAAATTACCTTAAAGAGTTTGAACATTTGTGTGAAAATTTCTTAATAAGAATATGAAGCAAAGTGGCATATAGGGTAGAAAAAGGGTAGCAAGGTGAGCAAATACGCTATCCCGACAACAAATTTCATTTTCATTGTAATTTATTACCATTCAACTTTCAAACTTATTTCATTTTGGAAAATTAAACAAAGCAAAACTTTTTTTCATGAAAAGAAATCAATATCATTCAGAAATCGATCAATGTACTGAAAATTAAAGTTTCTCCCTCTGGTCATTGCTGGTATCTTTTGTCCTTCTTTTAAAGTTCAAGGGAGACGAGACTTATAAATCTGCAAAAACTATTTTATTTACCTGGCATTGAACACTACTGAAAATTTTTTATCGATGTACTGATTTCAAAGAAAGCGTTCTTGACGCTACTGAATCGAATGCAAGAAGTTTTCCCTTAATTATCTGATTCAGTACTGATATGTGCTAAATATCCTGCGCGAATCAGGGTACTAAACATGTACTGAATAACTGAACAAGATTTTGAGTTTTTCCCTGCGATTAATTCAGACATTTTAGAGTTTAAAAACAGTTACTAGTGATATATTTGTAAGTGTTTTGTCATCTCATGAGACAGGCTTCACACAGGATCTTCTGATGAATAGAAGCTGAAGGCGTTCTTTATCTTATATTGACGTGTTTGTTATATAATTTTGTTTGCCTAATAACTTAAATTTCAACTTTGATTACATATATCCCATTAATATTGAAATAAATAAAAAATAAAAAAACCCATATATACAGTCTACTTCAAAATTTTACCTTTATGTATTACATTATACAAACTTTTCGGTTTATTATAATCATGATCATTAACACGAAAATGTATGTATAAACAACATATAAATTTTCAAGAAAAAATTATGTATTGATGATTTTAAGACAAAGTTTTTTCGCCGGTTTCATGTGATTTCTATACAAATGTTTACCTATTTTCAAAGTATTCAATCAGCAATATTGTAAATGATAAAAGAGATAGATTTAATAACTTATAAAAATATGACAGAAAGAGTTATACACATAATAATGTATAGAACTTATTTTGTTCCAATCTATGACAGTTTGTGTGATATCTTATTTAAGAAACATATGGCGATTTTGTAAATAACAATAAAGGCACGTTCAGTTAGTCAATTATCCCGACAAATTCTATAGTGATATCGCACATGTTAACCAAGTTTGCTATCTATCAATAACTTTATGGTATTGTAGGGAAAATATTTCATGTTTGTCTTCCAAAAAACTTATTTTCACCCATAATTGCGAAGACAACAACGATTAAATTGTTTAAACGTAACAACATCTGCTTGTATTTAATAGAAGAGTTTGTTTGTATTTTATTACAAGTTTTTCATGATTTTTTTTCCAAATCCAAGTTTTATCCCCAAATAATCATTTATGCCTTCCTGAATTTACAGCGATTTTCGACATATGAATAAGATCACTTTAAACTACTGAATCAACATCAAAAACTTTATGGTCCAATGAATTCTCGGTCAAACAATTTTATGCGCAGATTGACTGGTTTATTAATAAATCTTGGTTATATGTTTTTATCAAGGTTTCTTGCCTGGAAGTATAGATACATCAATCAAAAAAATAATAAAAAAAGATTTCAGCTTTTTCGTAGTCGCAAAATGATAAGTTATTTAAAAAACCATCTGCATTGCAATCATTAAGATCAACTATTTAAAGATTCACTGATTCTTTCGAACTTACCAATACCTTAAAGCTTTTACAGAAGAACTTCAGGATAGCAAGATGTCTAAATATTACCAGGTGTGTATACTCATGTAATGCTTTACTTTTTGTTAACTATTGCGTTATTTGTTGTGCATATTTGGTTTTAAGATAAATAAATAATAATAGGGAAATCATATTTTAAAATCGGAAACCCGTTTCAATATATTAAAGATACTATCGAAGTTAAGGATACTTTTTATTCTTATAGGCGACACGTTTAAAAATCGAGAAGTCATTAGTGATTATTCCTTTATCTAAGTAAAATAAATGAACAAATAAAAAAACGACCATGTAACATTAAGGGGGGGGGGTATGTTATTTTTCAACAAAAAATATTCTGATCACCAATTTCATGAAGAAAATAATATTCTAGTCAAGCAGATTGGATTTAAAAAAAATTCTGAATGCAAAGTCCCCTCCATACCTGGTGTTGAAAATGCTATATAATCTGTTCTTTTTCAAAACTACTCATCACGTTACAACATACTGTTTATTTGTATTATCATGTTATGTTATTATTTTAATGTTATATTCAACATTGCCATGAAAGCGGGAGGTTTGGCATGCCACAAAACCAGGTTCAACCCACCATTTATTTCTTATGATGTCCTGGACCAAGTTATGAAAATGGCCATTGTTATATTATAGTTCGTTTTTGTTTGTGTAACATTTTAATGTTGTGTTTCTATTATGTCGTAGTTCTCTTATATTTGATGCGTTTCCCTCAGTTTTAGTTTGTAACCAGGATTTGTCTTTTTCCTCAATAGATTTATGAGTTTCGAGCAGCTGTATACTACTGTTGCCTTATTTATACAATCTGAAATATGTCTATTGGTTTGTTTTTCTTTTTCAATTGACATTGATATAACAATCTTTACAGGAATTGTTATTGGTATGATTGGTTAGGAGTGTCAGTTTTCCTACAGTATGTTGGTGATTCAATCCGGGCATTCTTGCTTCCATTACAGTAAAAATTACTCTCATTGAAATAGCTTTAGAATGTGCGCTACTCTGTTTCAAAATAACAGGTTTAACAAAAACCTTGTCTTAAATGATACTAATTAAAAAAAGGAACTTAAATATAAAAAAAAAATAAAAAACATTGGCCGTTTATTTTGGTTTATAAACTATGAAGAAAACGATTTTAAAAGATTTTCAAATATGGCTTTTTAAATAAATGTAATAAAATTTGGAAAAGAAAAGTAGGGGCTTGCGGATTTTTTTTCTTAATGGCAATACATAGATAAGTTCAGAGGATTCCATAAATGTGGCAAAAAAACTGAAAACAAGTAAAGCAAACTTCCCTAATAGTGCTTAAATGGAGTTAATCACCAAACATTTATTCAAAGAATAAATAAATAAATAGATCAATCAATCAATCAATTAATCAATTTATCAAATTAAAACTGACTTTCTTTTATACACTGAGTTATTGACATGTCATATGTAGTGTATAAGTTAGATTTTCAACAAACTTATTTCATGCAATCGAAGTTATCGTCAAGAAAATCAACAGTCAAATCTAGAAGAATACAAGGTACGCCAATCGATCAAAATAAATGGAACGGAACACTTGAAAATCATATTGCAGTGTAGAACGTACGTTTTGTTGTAGAGATGTGTATATGTTAAACTTGTTCAGTAGGGATATACAATAAAGATGTATGTTGTTTATTTTGGCTGGTGTATCTAATAATGAGAATATTATTGATATTGTTTGCTTTTTGACACTAGGTAAAATTTACCACTGGTGATAGTTGATGTGTTATTGGTATACATGTTTGTGCAATTAAAACGTTCCACCTGCACGCATGTTTGACAACTACAAGCATGTGTAACACATGCCATTATTTGTTCACATCTTGACACGTCTAATCTTTTATTGAAAAGGTAAAGCCGTAACGATTGTACTCGGATCGCTTCTTTTTAGGATATAATTCATGACAACTCTAGCCTCGTCATTTAAAAGACAGAAATTCAAGTACAAAGTAACTAACCCCCTATTTAAATAAAATCAAATATTTATTGACGTTACATCTTATTTACAGCTATACATGATTCTTCTGTCAGTGGTATTAATTTCGCAAGGTACGTGCGTAATTTAGTTCTTACCTAGACAGATACCAGGATAGATACCAGGACAGATACCAGGACAGATACCGAGGCAGATAATACCTCGACAGGTAATAACGAGACAAGGTCTAGAGGAAGAAGAACAACAAGTATTTCTTATAGATGATGGTGTTGAAAATGGAACTGCAGGTAACTTTATTTTCATTTGGTGCAAATTAATAGTAGTGAACCTTTAATATCAATTTCAATAAAAATAACAAGTATATAACAGTTATCAGTGTTCAAAAGTTTGGTATAAAATATGAAAAAAAACATGCGTTCGAAGAGCTTTTCTAAATTTACCTTCGGAATACGTATACTATGTATCAACGTTTCGATTTGACATCCGTCTAAAATGCGTAATCTAAGATTTAAAAACATTCTTGTGTATCTAGACTGTACAAAGAGTTTGTGAAACAAATACTATCAAATTACTCACAAATGATGTAAATTGTAAGTCTATTTTACTACGAACAGCCATTAACAGATAAGAAATCGGGCTTTTCAAAATAGATTGTTATTTATGTTTTTAATAATTATATAGCCCTTTTAAAGTGAGATTTTAATGCTCAATCAAAAATCGATCTTGTCTTCCATTAAAATCTTTCCTGTTAATGATTGACTATAAGAAGACAATTTTTAAAGGAAATTATCAAGACAAAACAAGACAAGACAAGTTTATTAATACACTCAGGCACATTGTGTGCAACAAGAGCAACAAAATGTAGTATACAAAATAATACGTTGGTCAATAAATGTTACAAAGCAAATATTAGGATATGGATATGTCTTAACCCAAAGGCATGGAGTCATTTGTTTTTCCGATCACTATTTTCATGATTTATGGTTTCAAGCCTGACTATATATAGTATCAAGAGTTCGAAATTAGAAAGTTGGTTATGCATTCATTAATCAAAGTGTTAGTCATCCCTTTGCTATCCAGTGTGTTAGTGGATGACAGTTGTTATTCGTTTGATGTGTTTGAGCTTTTGTTTTAGCCATTTGATTAGGGACTTTCCTTTTTGAATTTTCCTCGGAGTTCAGTATTTTTGTGATTCTACTTTTCAGTAAATCCTTTGTTTATCTGTGAATGAAAATTATCACAAATGATTACGGATACGTTTGTAAAAACAAGAGTCTATCCTCTTTGCCATGAATGTGACATAATGAAATGTGATTTATCGCCATATCTAAAGTGCAACGAGTACACAACAAGTGCCACTAGCATCTTTTTACACTTTTGGGTCACATGATTTCACTCCAGTAGTTGATATCGTTCGTGTTTCCCGTTTTATAATTTGAATGGTCATGGTATTGTAATATAACAAATGATTTTTTATTTCCTATTTTGTATTTTATCTTCCTTTTACAAATTAAAGTAGACTTGTGAATAAGCGATGATGTATGTTGTAATATGTAGTAATTAATACCAACTCTTGATTTCTATGCTAGAAATGCTAGAATCTAATATCGAAATTATGTTCGCCAAAAATGTGTACAGAACATTTACTTTTTTCTGCTACAAAGGTAGGTAATGTTGGCATTCTATCTTATTATTGACGGTCCTACCATTCTTACGTCCATTTCTTTTTTCCGCCCTCTAACTTAGGGAAATGCCTGTACCAAGTCAGGAATATGACAGTTGTTATCCATTCGTTTGATGTGTTTGAGCTTTAGATTTTGACATTTGATAAGGGACTTTCCGGTTTGATTTTTCCTCGGATTTCAAATTTTTGTGATTTCACTTTGTAGTGTTTTTCATCCAAACTTTACCAACTCTTTGATAACGTTAAGAACCACAACACAGAGAAAGAGCTTGGACAGTGAATCATTTACAGTTCTAGAGGTATGCCCCTTTCTAACATGGAAAAGTTTGAGCGGGGGAATTCAAGTCCTCTGATCAATTAAGAGCTGCCTTGCCTATTATTTTTTTCTACTGATTTAAATCGAACGCGATTACGATCTAACACACATTTTTTGATTCAAGCGTCACTGATGAGTCTTTTGTAAACGTAACGCACGTCTGGCGTAAATATAAAATTTCAATCTTGGTATCTATGATGAGTTAATTTACTACCACTGGGTCGATGCCACTGGCGGTGGAGATTTATTTCCCCCGAGGATATCACCAGTCCAGTAGTTAGTACTTCTGTGATGACTTGAGTTATCATAAATATGTTCATAATTATAAATTAACTGTTAATAAAATTTTGAGTTTTTGAAATACTAAGGCTTTTCGACCTCAGGAATAGATTACCTTAGCTGTTTTTGGCAAAACTTTTAGGAATTTTTGGTCCTCAAAACTCTTTATTTTCGTACTTTATTTGGCCTAACATTTTTTTATTCGAGCGTCACTAATGAGTCTTTTGTAGAAGAAACATGTGTCTGGCGTAAATATAAAATTTTAATCTTGGTATCTATGATAAGTTAATTTACAACCACTGGGTCGATGCCACTGCTGGTGGGGATTTATTTCCCCCGAGGATATCACCAGTTTAGTAGTCAGCACTTCTGTGATTACTTGAGATATCATTGATATGTTCATAATTATAAATTAACTGTTAACAAA
This sequence comes from Mytilus galloprovincialis, assembly GCF_965363235.1. Classification (NCBI taxonomy): domain Eukaryota; kingdom Metazoa; phylum Mollusca; class Bivalvia; order Mytilida; family Mytilidae; genus Mytilus; species Mytilus galloprovincialis. The sequence goes on along the minus strand of NC_134846.1, from coordinate 5,317,952 downwards.
ATTTTGAATTTTTGAAATACTAAGGCTTTTCGACCTCAGGAATAGATTACCTTATCTGTAAATCGCAAAACATTTAGGATATTTTGGTATTCAAAGCTCTTCAACTTTATACTTTATTTGGCCTTTTAACATTGTTTAATTCGAGCATCACTTATGAATCTTTTGTAGAAGAAACGCGCGTCTTGCGTAAATATAACATTTTAATTCTGGTATCTATGATGAGTTCATTTACAACCACTAGGTCGATGCCACTTCTGGGAATGATTAATTTCCCCGAGGGTATCACAAGCCCAGTAGTCAGCACTTCTGTTTTGACTTAAGTTATCATTGATATGTTCATTATTATAAATTAACAGTTAACAAAATCTTAAATGTTTAAAATACTAAGGTGAGCGACACAGGCACTTTATAGCCTCTAGTTTTTTAATCAGTCACTGACCAATGAAAATGAGGTCAAAGGCAATGGACATATGAAAACTGCAAACTTTGTAACATAAGGTATCTTGATAAAAGATATAAAAAAGTAGGTCTTATACTTTGTGTATATAACTTTATACAAAGAGTTTCGCCGCCAGAAATAAATCAAAATGTAAAAGTAGTATATCAACAACAAAACATGGTGGACTAATCTTGTTACCATGTGCATAGTTAGCTCTAAACTATTTTTCTCAATCGATCAACCTTTCTCATTGAAAATGTGAACCCTTGGGTGGGACAATCTTATCATGCACTGCCATGATAAAAGAATGTTATAATCTCACAGGGAAGTTTAATATAGGTGAGCTAAAACATTGAGGTATTCAGATTATTTTTTAACTATTTGACAGTGTATATAAAGTGCGAATCCAGTCAGTTCATTTTCACTGTTGTATTCGAGTATGTTCATTGTAGAATAAAGGATCATGGGAAAACTTTATTTGTTTACGTTTTGAAAATACCAAAATAATTGATTTGAAACTAAATTTTAACATATTTTCATTATGATGTGTCTTTTTAATGTAAAATAACAGTATTAAAGTTCAAATATGTGTAATAAAAGCAACATAACATAGAATATCAGTTATTAAAAGCGATCCATTTTCACTATAGATGCGATGAATTATCACTGTATGGCATTCATTTCTGATGTAGAATTTTCGAAAATGCAATGAATTTTTATTGTAGATTAATGTAATAACTAGACTTGCAACAAATGAAAAACATATTTGATTACTTTAATATTTATATCTATTTATAACTTGTATGTGTCTATAGAAACTGGCTGGCCATATATACGTTTTCCCACAGTATTGACATGTGTGAACTGTAAACTGAAATGTTTCCCCGCAATGTTGTTTTTCCGGTTCGTATATTGCTATGATGTCTTTATCGTCTGCGTCGTCCGAAGACCCATTTGGTTTCCGATCAACTTTAATTTAAGTGAATGGATCTATATAAATTTTAAAGAAGGTTCAATACCACAAAAGGAAGGTTGGGATAATGTTGGGGATGATGGTTCCAACCGTTTACGAAAAAGGGGCATACAAGAAGCATGTTTTTAGTTTTAGGATAATTACTTGTGTATACGAATTTTGATTGTTCTGAAATTGTACCACAGTGTTCAATACCACAAGTAGAATGTTAGGTTTCATTTTGGGGTTATGGTACTAACAGTTTAGGAATGAAGGAACAAAAAGGGACAAAAACAATCATGTTTGTAGTTTCCGGATAATTACTTGTATGTACGTTTTTGGATCTTTTTCGCGTTATCACAAATGGAAGACTGGGATTTTGATCGGGGATAATTGCCCCAAACATGCAGAAATTAGGGGCAAAAGAAATGGCAAAACAAACATATTTCTAGTTTCCAGACAATATCTTGTGTTCAAGTGTATGGACCTCTTTAAAATTGTACTACAAGGTTCATTACCAGAAAGGAAAGACTGGGATTTGGTTTAATGGTTATTTATCCTAGAAGGAAAACAAAATGTTATGGGCGGGAAGGAACCTTCAGTTGCACAGTATTGCGCATACGATTTAAGATCTTTGACCACATTTACTTTGTGTCAGAAACATACATAACATCATAAATTTGATGACAATCCAAATTCAGATAGTATCAAGCTTTAGTATTATTTCCAAATTTGCCCCAACTGTTCAGGGTTCGATCTCTGCGGTCAGCGAAGCATTTTTAATGTTTTACTATAAAACGAGCAGATGTGATTAAAAGTTCCTTGTGCTTTCTTCATATGGTAAGCTATGCCAGCATAGGCGTATCCAGGGGGCCTTGGAAAAATTTGGTTGATTATATAGGGAATCACTGAAGCATGACTTGAGCCCCCCCCCACCCCCTTTTAGGTCAGCCTTACAAAAAGTTCTGGATCCGCCACTGCCCAGTTCTGCTTTTGAATTATTTGGAACAATGAGTACAAATCAGGCTTTCTCCATGCTATCAGTTGTTATGCTTATTGAGAAGTCTTGAAATTTTAATTCACACTGGTCACATTTGTTTAACCCATTAGTGTGGATCTTTTTATGCCTGGGAAAACTAGCTACCCATTTTGTCTTGAAATGACAATACGTGCATTGGTATGAAGACTCCTCCTTAACTTTAGTTCTTTTTTCTGTGATTCATCTTCACTTGCCTCCCCTATTGTTGAGCCCCCAAATGCCTAAACATCCATATTCTGAAGGAAAGATAGTTTTTAGCTCGATTGTTGCTTGCATGTTCTTTACTGTATAAAATGAAACGACAATGTGACATATAATTATCCAAAGTCATTAAAGTTTGAAATGCAAGTCAAGTTGTGTAGGGCAGACTTTATCTGTCAAAAACGTATACTGATAAAGTTGCATTGGAACATGATGTACGTGTTGTACAACACCCTTGATACTACCGCAGAGGTGGAACCCTGAACAGTTTGGGGTAAGTATGTACACAACATTCAAGCTAGACTTCATTTTTGATAAAATCAAAAACATGTTGAATTTCGGACCCTTTGGGCCTCAATGGGACCATTTCGATAACTTGGCCCAAAATACCAAAATCCCAAATTTAAAAACACGGTAAGATTCAGCCTTCCAAAGTACCCCAAATATTCAACTGTTGTTGAAATCCAAAAGAATTTATTTCTGGACAGTTTGGACCCCACAAACTTGTTAAATGGGCCAAAAATTAAAAAAATAATAATAAACACAATCATGTATGGATTCAACCTACCAAAGAACATCAAATTTTATTTTGGACCCTGTGGGCCAATTTAAAACCGGATCCAAAATTAAAGATCTTACTTTAAAACCTCATTGAAATTGGTCAAGAAGTGATTTATAAAAAAATATTAGAAAGTATTGTTGTTTTTATCCCCTTTTATCTCATTCTATTTCGATAGACATCCGAAATGTACGTATTCAGTGATGAAGTTTCAATGCATTGGATAAATATTACTACACTTTAAATAAAGATTCTGATGAATTATAAAAAATTCTATGACAAAAAAAGTCATGCTTCTTCTGATTGGTTAATAGACCCATACTCGAAATCCAATAATAAAATTTGTTTGCACATGCGTATAATGACTACTGCAGAAACATGAATTTTATCAAATTGGCATGCATTTGAAAATATTTTGCATTAATCTAAAAACACTTTCAACTCTGAAATGATCCACATATTGTTATATTATGATAGTTATCAAAGGTACCAGGATTATAATTTAGTACGCCAGACGCGCGTTTCGTCTACATCAGACTCATCAGTGACGCTCATATCAAAATATTTATAAAGTCAAACAAGAACAAAGTTGAAGAGCATTGAGGATCCAAAATTCCAAAAAGTGGTGCCAAATACGGCTAAGGTAATCTATGCCTGGGATAAGAAAATCCTTAGTTTTACGTAAAGTTCAAAGTTTTGTAAACAGGAAATTTATAAAAATGACCACATTATTGATATTCATGTCAACACCGAAATGTTGACTACTGGCCTGGTAATACCCTCGGGGACGAAACGTCCACCAGCAGTGGCATCGACCCAGTGGTGTAAATATTTATCAAAGGTACCAGCGATGACAACGATGTGTTTTATTTGAAATAAATATTAATTCTATCGAATTTATTGGAGTGTGCAATCAAACTTTTCATCTCAAAGTCAGCACTATCAAATCCTTTTCTTACTTTAATTATTGTTTGTGCAAGTCGGCTGAATTTGGAATTTAATGCATAAAAATTAATAAAATTCATACAGTAAAAATGCACCGCATATACAATACTAATGAATCGCTCTACAGTGAAAATGAAAGTAAAGTATCATTATTCAACAGTAAACATGACTCGCATAAAGATAGCATCATAGTGGAATTCAATACAATATGGGCAAACTGAATAACAAAAGCTATTCTACGTTATACAACATTAATAATTGTGTTGTAATGCATATTTTTTTGCAACTACATCTTTCCTGCTAGTTTTTAATCACCTGCACGATTTGTTCGTAAAACGTCCTAAATATTCACCTATTTCGGTATATATTTCACGTATGGATGGCTCTCGGTGCGTTAAAAACCCGTTCCCATCTCTTATTTTGTATAACTTGTATTATTTATTACTAAATATAGTACATGTGAACAATTTTCTTCATTTTCTTCAAAAATCATAACTTTTTCGTCTGTTTATTTACCATTCTACATCAGAAATGCATGGAATATACAGTGAAAATGGTATTTTAGGATCCGCACTTTACATACACTGATTTTATTAGTTATTCAAAAACTACCCTCTGTCTAGACCAACATTTGAGGATAACGCTAGTTATATAGCTTAGTCAAATTTATGGTGCCTAGTAAAGGCTTGTGTATATCATACTTGTTTGAAAGCCTTTTTTAAAACTGGCAAAACATAAAATTAAGATTTTGAAACATACCTTAAGAAGTGATTGTACTGATATTTCCACTTGATTTACAAATACATTATTCGATTGAATCAAGAACGGAATGTTAAATGGAATATTTGTCTTCCAGTCAAGTCCATAAATGTATGTTAATTTGTGTTACTACGTTTTTTCATTGATTAAAGTCAAGAAACTGATGTTCATTGGTTGTCGATGTTTATGTGGTTCATAAGTGTTTCTCGTTTCTCTTTTTGTATAGACTAAAACGTTGGTTTTCCCGTTTGAATGGTTTTACACTGGTAATTTTTGGGGCCCTTTACATCTTGCTGTTCGGTGTGAGCCAAGGCTCTGTGTTGAAGGCCGTACCTTGACCTTTAATGGTTTACTTTTATGAATTGTTACTTAGATGGAGAGTTGTCTCATTGATCTTAAATGGTTTTGTCAGTCTTTTGTAGGTCGCGAAGAGTAAAAACACAAAGTTAAGCCCTTGTCTTTTCAAACTGTTTGTCTCCTTATATGATCAAGATCAGTATTAATCTTAAAGTGCAAGTTGCGCGTACAATGATTATTCCACAGGCCTTCAAGATACAATTACAAGACAAAAACAACAAAAAAAAACCCAAATTTCTGTGAGATCACAAATGAAGCCATTTGCGTACATTTGATCTTGCATGATATGAGATTTATTTTCATCCAGTTTAAATCATAATTTCACAGACAATAACAATAAAACAGCTTTTCACAATTTTCTATATACATTTTCAAAATTGTGGAATCTATATGCTATAGTTAAAAAAAATAAAAAAATGTATAAATCAATAAAGAAAGTAAAAAAGAAAATATTTATGGTGTCTTTACATAAAACGAACTATACATATACATCTGTTCATTTGTTCCTGGTCTCTGCCAGAATCTCCTTTAATTCATAATTACTGCCATTTATATATCTTCTATAAAATAAAATAAATTATCTTACACATATCAGTTCAAAGGATTGAAAGAAGAATGATTTATGATTTATGAAGCTTAAAAGCCGTATGAATTTAAATGAAGAATATACATCTCCATTGTTCATTAGGGAATGTGGGCATTTCTAAATCCTACGTGGTCAACCAAGATGACCAGGCAACCGTATTGCTCGTTTACATCATTTTGCATTGATTACATTGTATGTGTCTGATTCCGGTCTGTTTGGTGTCACTGTGTCATTTAATGTGTTGTAAACATCACTTGTTGCACCATGATCATACAGGTCATCATCGTCTTTTATTGTCTGTTTTCCAGTCCCTGTAAACACGTGATATTCATCATCCCCCGTTATATCATATATTGATGAATCTTGAGGTTTCATCTCAATCATTTTGTCTGAGTCTCCCAAATGATTATAGATTCCTTCTTCTGTAACGTTTACTAATTTTGTATTTTCTTCTGGAATGGTATTCTCGACTACTAACTTCCTACTTTCTTCTGGAACTGTATTCTTGATTGGTTCTGAGTAAGTGTCAGGTTCTCCCTGATTAAAGGCTGTATCCACATGCTTGTTGTTGGATTTTTTTCTGTAAGAAACAAAAAGCAGTTTAACATAAAACTGTTCCAATCAGAAACCATATGTTGCTTCAAGAACAAATCCAGGATCTCTTACCCAACGACAAAAGAAAAAAAGATATACAACTCTAAAACCAATATTTTCAATAGCAAAACAGAGAATAATATAAATATACTTTGTTTCGTCGGAGTTCGTTTTTGTTTTTGTTTTTACTTTTCAATTCCTATTTCATTTTCCATTGAATATTACAAGAAACAACAACATTAACAAAGATTGAAAATAAAACGCTTTAAATGCAATGGTTATTGTTTCAGATGGCATTAACCTTATTTAGCACAATGTTTTTTGAATTTCTGGTTTTTGATTCTCTAAAACTTCGTGTTTATTTTGGTGTTTCGACCGTTTTGATTTGGTCATCGATGATGAGTCTTGTGCAGATAAAATGCACGTCTAGCGTACACAATTTTCTTGTATCTTTAACTGAAACAGATGATAGAGGACACGCAATGCACGAATTATGTAAGTTATACATGTGAATTTATCATCATTTTGATAATACATCTATGATCTCGTAACGATTGAAATCATTGGTGAAGTATAATGTATTAATTCATACCTTCTCTGAATGATGAACACAATTATTACGACAATGACAAGTGCTACAAATCCTCCAACGCTCCCGGCTATAATTGGAACTAAAAGAAAAAAGTTTAACATTTTTTTTAAATGTCAAAACAAAAAAGACACATTTTACTTGACACATGATTTAAATCAAGGATATGGAAAGAATACTTGTCAAAAGACTGGACCATTTTATGAACATTTTATGTTTAGTATATTTCATTTTGATTTTACACCTATTCATTTCATTTGTTTGAAATATTTTGTTGATGATTCTTTTTAGTTAATTAGTAGAAATATTACATCCTAACTTTCACGTTACTGTTATATTAAATTGATATTCAAAGTTAAAGTAATGATGTGAATAATAAATAAAAAAAAATTGAAAAAACATAATTTGATGTTTTTTCTATTTTATTTATGTCTTTTATGGCAATTTCTATTGAAAAACAGGTGTAAAATAAAATTAAAAAAAAATGACCGATGGAAAACAGTTATAGTACACTGTTCACGTAAGCACTATTGCTATCTATGGAGTTTGTGCTAATTATTTGAGAAAACAAACAACCACTGACTAAGTTTCTACAGAAATAAAATAAATGATATTCATCAATTTTGGAAAATAATAGAATCTTGAATGCAAATTGTCGCTTTTTTATATACAGAAAATGTGCACTTTGCACATCATTGAATATGAAAAAAATACAATCAGCCACTGTTCTCCAAATTGCAACTTTCAAAATATCTCATATACTTTTTGAATATTTAGAGGTGTTTTACAATTGTACACGTATTTCTCTAATCCTTTCTCAACAAAGTCGCATGCGTACAACGATACATAATTAAAGCCTTACTGAAATCTGGTTTATTCTCATCTGAATCAGACTCTGCGTTTAATGGGCCCCTTAGAGTTGTACGACCTAAAAATATAATGTAAATCCGTTAAGCCTTTGTTATCAAAATAGGTCATTTTACACTGATATATTTTAGTCCTTTTACCTAAAACTCGTTAACTCATCAAAAACTCTACTAAAAAAGCTTTCCCATATATCTATAATAGTTCTGTAATATAACCTTTTTCTGATATTGCTTTGCAAACACAAAGTTTGATCTAAAAAGACGTTATTATTATATTATGAAAAAATATAAACATATTTGTCGATTACTCTACTTTCTTCACATTAAAACACATTTAGTATATATCTGTAGAACTTATCGAGTCAACTGAGACATGCGCTTCTTATGTTTGGGAATTTGAAAGCAATTTGATTTTCTTTTTCTGGCAAATATTACGATTTCAGAAAAAAATCTTTCTAGTCATGCGATTTAGTAAATTCTTTATATACATATCAAAGTGGTCTTTGAAACTCATTACTGATAAAATATTTGGGTGATAGCTCGAGCGTATTTGAAAATAAGGTACTCTCAATAGTCACAGAAAAAGCGTCAAAATCATGCTTAGATGTAATAAAATTTCATCATATTATGTTTTGATTTATTGAAAATCTTCAGGTAAAGATTTATCACAGAGTATGAAAGAAGAACAAAAGTAAAAAAATAAATAAAATAAAGCACAATAAAGTTGAAACTTTACCGATTTCTTTTGTGTTTTCCACATCTAAATCAGACTTTGTGTTAATTGAACTTCCATAAGTTGTACGACCTTAATGTATAACAAATTATAAAAGTCATTGCTATCAAGTGATGTCATGAAATTCATATTGACTTACTTAAAGTCTGTTTACCTATATCGGTCTTTTAACATTTTAAAATATAAAAGGTGTCTACTATAGTATACCAATGTCATGCAGCTGAGACAGAAAAAAAAATAATTATCGCATCGTTTAATATATATAAGAATATGTCATATAAATACGTGTTGCTTTACAAACATACAAATTTGTTCAAGTCTAAAAAAGATAACAAGACGTTCTAGCTACGAAAAAAAGTAAACATATCACACCCTATGTATTTAAGACTCTTAAGATGTCAATATAAAGTTACATATGAGACTGTGCAAGTATTGATATTAATATTATCATAAATACATCAAAATTAATTGTACACATTATAGTCAAATGATTACGTTGTTTTACCATTAAGAAACGTAATATAGATAAAATAATGATGTTTCAAATTTCAAACATCAATTTGCACATGTAACTGATTTATGCGATTTATTGATACATGCAAAAACATGCGTACAGGTGTAGTTAAGTATGGACACATGTATTGGTTCAATGTATTTCTGACCATTATTATCACTAAAAAACTCATTTCATAATACTTGACTATATTAAGAATATTTAACCTTAAACACATTTGTGTCGGTTATACCTGAAACAGATTATTCTAGAAACATATGTCGTGTCATGTTTGTTGCATATCGGAATGGCAGATTATTTTTATCATCCGACCTCTAACTTGATATTAAACAAAACCTGATTATTTCTTCTGCGTTTACTTAATAGTGTCGTCGTTCGTTTTCGCAAATTCTTTTCTTTTTATCCGTCTAACTCGTGATTTGTATTGCCATTCCTACGGTATCTTCTCTCTTTCCCTTTTATGACACGTGAACTCCCCAAATACCCCCACATAGTATTTGATAATATCCCACGTTAAACAGGGATGAGATTTATTTAATGAAGTTGTATTCTACAATTGTGTGATTCCCCTGTTTAGAGGATGAGTGTCTCAAAGACAAAAACAATGACCGTATCTAAAAAGAATTCAAACGCAAGACTCACAGAAAAAGCCTCAAGCTCATGCATATACGTAATCAAATTTAATCGTTTCAAGTTTAATATTTAGAGACACTTTAGTTAGAAAAATCGTAACAGAGTATGAAATAAAAATAAAAGTAACAATAAGGCGCAACAAAATTAAAACTTTACCAGATATATTTGTGTTTTCCTCGTCTAAGTCGGACTTTGTGTTTTTAGAACTCCCATAAGTTGTACGACCTTAATCAATATATTACAAATTAGGTGAGTCTTTGCTTCCTAGTAATGACTAGTAAGCTTTAGTTTGTTCATCTAAATCGAAATTTGAAATTTTTAGAATAAAACGGTCTGTCTCCTGTGTAGTTTACCAATGCAATGCAGTTTGGAACAAAACTAAGAAGATGGACAGATTTGTTATCTTATAAAAAAATCTATAGGCACAACTATATCAAATATCTGTATTAGTTAGTAAAAAGATAAAAACTATATTGGAAAGTTCTGTATTCTGTCTAAACATATTTGTTTTGACAAAAATCAAACACAACACAACACTTAATTTCAGTTGTAGGCGCTATTTGATGTCAGAATAAAGATATCAGATTGTGCAATAATTGATATAATAAACATTGTTGTAAAATAAATCAAGATTAAATCATCACAATACTGTGATTTGTTTTCCCTGGTGTAAATGAAAATTAATCAAGTAGACATAGAATAATTCTATCGAAAATGTCAAACCAAAATGTGTACAAAAAGAATGAAAATTGACGAAAAAACAGTTTGATTGTCTTGTTTTTGCTAATACTTCGTCACCAAAAGTAGATAATTAATTAGCAGCAAGAGTGTGCAATCAAAAATCACCAAATTAATAATTTGATGTTGATTATGCGTTATGGATTTTGAATAAATGAAAAAATGTGCATAATAGGTTTTAGTTTAGTTTTTCAATATATTACGGAAAGTTATTATCCGATAAAAACCTCATGCCTTAAATATTTTTTGGTTTCAAAACATTGATGTATAATATTCGTGAATCAATGTATTTCAGAATCATGTGTCGTGTAGGCCATACGGATATCGGTATCAACCGATTTTTAATCATATCTAAATATCTTAATTGATGTTCAGTAGCTATTGTTTGTTGATATGGTTCATGATGTTCATGATGTTGGTTTTTTGAATGGTTTTACACTAATGGTCTTTTATAGCATATGGCTCGATGTGAGCCAAGACTCCGTATTGAAGACAGTACTTTGACCTATAATGGTTTACTGTTACAAATTGTGACTTGGATGGAGGGTTGTCTCATTTGCACTCATACCACATTTGTTTTTATATCAACATATATTCAAGCTCAACTATATCATTTTGTTAGTAATTAGTTAATATTGTTGACTTTAGGTCGTTCGGTTTTTTATGATGTTTTCTGTTTTCCTTTAGACTCGTCTTTTTATTAACACCTCGGGAATTTCTTACTCCTCTTTGACCCATAAACCCTAAAAAATGTTAACACCCATCCAAAGTTTAATTAAATCCTCTTTAACACAGAAGACAATACTTGTATTAATTGAAGCATACTCTCAGGTAGTAATCAAAAAGTGTTTCCTATTTCACCTGTTTAAATTTAGCTTTTTAAAAAGATTTGCGCTTAAAAGGCACGTATTATATAAACAGGCACAGGCAAATAGACAGACAGAGAGATGGACACAGTAATTCTGATATTCCTTCAACACTTTGCATATATACTAACTATTCAATTCAGCAAGTTATTGTTTTATATGAAAAAAGTATCGTTTTCGAAATGTTGCTAATTTTTGAAAAGAAGACAATACCCTTGGAAACATATCCATAATGAAAAAGCGAGATGTGGTATGCTACAATTTTTTGTCCTTTTTAGTTCTTATTTGGTATTGTTTCATTGCAAATCACACCACATCTTGCTTTTATATAAAACCTACGGACAACAAAATCAAAATATCTATTGATACAAAAGCATACTGATATACAATTAACCCCGGAACATATTGCATACATAGACATACGCTTTTGTACAAAAAGTTAATCTTGAGGAATGTCAGTCGATAAATAAATAGAACATTGCTTCCAATTTTAATTTTGCAAATCGCTTCCTATTCGAAAAAATATTTGACGCAATGATCCCAAAAAAAAAAAACAGCAAAAATTCGATCTTAAACAAAACCCATTGAACAACAAAATATTCTAAAAAGTTTGTACTTTGATACTGACATTATAAATAACAAACCTTTCTTTAATTGTCCATTTATAATTAAATTAAAATATGTTTGATAGACTAAGTCTTGCTGTATTTTAATCCATACGAAACTTACCTGTTGAAATAGTCGATGGTTTAATAGTAGCTTCAGTGCTTCCTTGCTCGTTAGATGTATCTGTGTGAAAATTATATAAAAAAAAAAAATTAAGAAAAAGACGGCAACAGTGATCATAGTTCAAAAACAATTTGTTATCAAATGGCCTTCCTTTTATCAAACTAAAATATTGGCTAACGGAATTCCATTTATTATGTTACATATCATTTCTGATAGCTCAATGAGTTACTATAGAACATATTTTACATTTATTTACCATACAATCTACATAAGTAAGTTTGCACAAACAAATACACAAGACGCGCATGACTTGTCGGTATGCAAATCATTGCGACTGATGATTGAATGTAGAATTAGCACATGCTATTAAAAACCCTGTGAAAATTATTATACAACCTTTGCTACTTCGATATTATGAATGTCCCATACCATGTGTGTGAAAAAGGTAAAAGTAAAAAAGGCAATTAATTCAATTAGTTTCTATATTTTGTTTTACATGATTCGATTACAGTTACCTTCAAAATAAGACGCATGAAAAATTGCCTGTTTAACGATGTAAATAAATGAAACCTTTAAGTTTGCAGTTTGTAATTTCAGCTGTTTTTGCTTTAGCCACGCCTCTTTTTTGAGATATATAATATTCATAGATATTTTTTATGTTTAAATACTTGTTTCTTCATACGTTTCTTCTCATAGAGACATATCTTGGGAATGGTACCATTATTAAAACATATTTTTACGCTGAAAATTGAATTCTAAAGTAGGAACAAAGTGAAGATAGGGTAGTTCGGAAGTTTAGTCTAAGTTTAAACTCTAACGAGTTCGGGTATATAAATGCTAAAAATATGCCTCACAGCCATATGATAACCTGTTTATCGCTATTTTATCTATGACGACGAGGTTTTTTCTAGCGATATTTTTTTCATATCACTCTACTGTGCTGAGAATGGAAATACTCAGTCAGTATGATCCAAGGATAATTTTAATTCATTGTGAAAGAGGGATTGTTTTTGAAATGGTGTTGTCTATATTTACAGAAATGCAAAAATGCGAAAAGGGAATATACAGAATTTCACAGAGATTTTAATGAAATTAACTCAGATATGAAGTTTAATAAATATTTCATCTAGATTGAGAGAATCCTGGAACTGATTATGAGGACTCGGTATAGTTTGCTTACCCTCCCGGAGCACCTGATTTCACTGATTATGAGGACTCGGCATAGTTTGCTTACCCTCCCGGAGCACCTGATTTCACTCCCGGTTTTTAGTGGAGTTCGTGTTGTTTCTTAATTATTATTTATAACTGTTGATGTAAATGTCCTTTGGTTTTATGAGTCTTTGTTTACTCCTTGGTTTTGATTGTTATTGTCTTGTCAAAGCTCTGAATGGAAAGTTAATTCGTATTATATGCATATTTGTAATTTGAATTGTTTAGAAGTGCTTATATTTATTTAAACTCATAGATCCTTCCTGAATAATGTTTGTTTGGATTTTTTATGTCCTGTTTAAAGCCCATGGCCAATAATGAGCCTTTATGTGTAATACCACCAAATCATGGTACGTCACATCCAGTTGTATACGAAAATAGGTCGAAAAAAATATTTCCTAGAATTTGACAGTTGTAGGTAATTAATCTTACATTTTATAGCAGTACAACATTTCTGTGTCATAAACATATGTCTTGGATATTTCAACGCACCATTATTTTTTTTTATTTAGAGTTTCTATAGAATATTTTATAAACTTGAGGTTTCATGGTTACTAAAGCTTGTAAACAGGTTAAATTTGATTGGTTATAACTTCCTGTGATGGATATTTTCTTATATGCAATGAAATGTTATGTGATTTTTTTTCTATAGTACTGGACAGGATTAAACTTTACTCATGCCAAGTATTACTTTATTTGAAACAAAGGTAAATTCTTCACATTTTTTAAAAGTGCAAATTTAACAAAGACTAATAGGGGAAATCAATGGTGGTATTACACCTAAATTTGCCTTTTTGTGACTTCGGCTTAACAATACAGGCACGAAATGCAAAATAACTTCACTTAAACTAACAACAGTGTGTTCTATCCTAAAGATACCATATTGCTAGAAACTGCAGAATAATTTAGGAAATTTGAGGCCCCAGTGGAAAAAAATAGAGAAAAATGCCTACTTTCGGGCATAAAGCAGACAATTGAACCTGTGATGTTATGGTTTTATTATTTCAAAGGTCTTTTGTATAGAAAACAATAACTGTGATTGGAAGTTAAGCAAAAATAAGATAATAGCAGACAGTTCTTTTAAACTTTTAGTGGACTCATACATGAGACTGATAACATACATACAACTTTTTCAAATATGGCTGTGTTATGTTTAATTAAAGGATAGAGATGAAACTGTTACATGTATCTAATATTAGCGGTCTTATCTTGACTGTAACGTATACAACCGTTATAATACGGAATGAATGTATACAATAATAATATGAATACTCACAACATAAAGAATATAGTTCATTGTCACAGTTTTCAGTTTCAAGTGTTACCTCAGATCCATCAATAACTAGCATTAGACATAATGCATTTTCTGGTAAAGAAACTAAAAATATAATGGTTGACTTAATCATTTATATCCGTTGTCTTTTTTCACATAATTAGTTGATAAAGGTATTAAGATATATACATGTTGTGAAAATAGTAAACTGATGCATTACCAATCAAATAATCGAGCAGTAATAATTATATCACGTTTTCGTGTTTTTTGAAAAGTATATTCATTTTTGAAAAATACATTAATTTTCTAACGAAGTCTAAAGAATTACTAATCCTGGTATGTCTCTTAGTTGTGCTCTCCAGATAAATATCAGGAGATATCGATGATAGTATGATTGCCAATAAGACAACTATCAATTTTTTTTAAAAGAAGTAGATGCAACTATTTATAGGCAATCATACGGCTTTCAACAATGAGAAAAATCCAAACCATAATGTCGGTTATAACACACGTATAACAAGCCCCGACATGTGAAATATTAAAATAATTCAATTTAGAAATCAGAGGCCTAAATTAAAACCACACAATTATCGTTGGTTCATGTCTGCCGTATTTGTTTTTTCGTTAATTGTTTCCTATTTTTATTTATAAATTAGGCCATACGTTTTCCCAAAAGAATTATCTCGTATTATTCATGTCAGAGTATTTTATAGCCTACTTTAATTTGTATTGATGAAGGTCGTACGGTTGCCTATAATTACTGTTATTTCTTTATTCACACGTTGGTGGATATTAATCTCGTTGGTAATCGTACCCCATCTCCTAAATGTTAAATTGTTGGTGCCTAACTCACTTACCTTGGACATTTGTGTTACAGGAGAAGAAGAATTTGTACAATCTCACAATTAAAAAACCACAACTAAAAGGTATGAAAAATGTACTGAAACATGTTTAATGGTACAAAGCAGAATACTTTGGCTATAAGTGATCATTCATTTTAAAGATATGCTACAGAAGATACCAAGTGAACATTACAATTAAAAATTGTAAGAGAAACTGACAATAGTAGAAAGTAGAAAAGGAATTCAAGTGCGCCCGATTAGCATCATGTATCCTTGTGTAACAACTTAGCTGCGTATTCTATCTTTAATGACATCATTGTTTATACTTAAAATTTCCACAAATGTTCATTTTCAATTTTATTGTAGCTTTTCGGTTAAACATGAAATATTCAATGCACATACCATTCCCCCATATAATTCTTTCTGTGACGTGAGTTCCAACCCAATTTTGTGTTCCTGGACACCAATGTTCAATGCTACTTGTCAGAATCAACCCTTTATTATGACAGTTGTGTCTAGCGTCGTACCAAGATGCAGCTTCACTATTACAGTCTTCGTAGTATCTTTTACCTTGTAATTAATGGGAATATACATTATTCATGACATAATTGATATACAATATTCAGAGTTTGGAAAAATAGGCAACATTAACATATAAACTTGATAAGCTTATATGATCATCTATTTATTATTAATTATCTATTAATGATCCGCATAGTTATAGATTTGGCGTTCCCCTTACTTGTTCAATACCTGCCTTTGTCTTTTCTCTTGATATTACCTACATAACTTATAAAGTGACTTTGAAGTAGACTTATCATTTGAATAAGTATTGCAAAAGTATCCCCTCAGTTGCAATGCAATTGGGGTAATTTGTTTTCAATACAACTTTTTATAACAACAAATAAAGTACTTGTTTGTTTGCATGTACATACATTGTGGTTTATGATATATTGCATAGGATAAAAACTTCACATGTAAAAGAATTTTACTTGTAAAAGCAGCACAAGAAATAAAAAAGAACAGTAGATTATGTTCAAAATAAACTGTCCCGATAGATTTAAAATCTTAGTTTAAACACTTTTTGAATCTTCTTACTGAAAATTCCCATTCAAAATGACTAATTAAATACACATTCGTATAAAAAAACTAAATTCTGGTCTGATGCCACTCTCACTTTTGTTTAGATGTTTCAGGATTACAGAAATATTTGCATTCACAAAAACAAGAAGATAAGGTTTCAGTCTCTCTGGCATTATGTGTGTCCCTCAAAATATTTATCTGAGCATTGCATTCGAAATTGCTTTCAATAACCTACTTACCAGAGGAAAGCCCCATAGAGTCAAGGAAAGACCATTAGAATATTCCGTTTTGAATTACTTCCAAGTCGAATGGTTATATTAATTTTTTTTATTTGTATATTTGTGTTTTCCCTGGCACTTATTTTTTTACGTTGAAGTACACTCTTTTTTATTTATATTTTTTACATTGTCAGGTTCAATTTCAAAGTTGTCCTTTTAAGCAGAAACGAATGCCTGAGTTATCAAAGTTTCAAACATGCCATGTTGGATGTTATGCACACTCTTATTGTTTATAATTTGAAAAAGGCATACTCTCCCCAATAGACTCGTCATCAAATTTTTGATTTTATCATTTGTTTAGAGACTTTTCGTTTTTGAGTTCGTTTTTTTTGTTATTCTACTTTTTTCCCATACTACTGAGATTATATATATATCAAAAAGAAGATGTGGTATGATTGCCAATGAGACAACTATCCACAAAAGACCAAAATGAAACAGACATTAACAACTATGGGTCACCGTATATATATGTTTACTTTTCTTTGCTACCCATGTTCAACATTGTTGTTAATTTGTTAAGACTTGTATAATTTCGAAATCTAAATTGTGTCTCTTTTGTATTCTTTTGTTCTCTGTTAACACATTCTTCTGTCAGTTTTTGCTTTAATTATTATTTAATTATTATTATTTACAAGTATTTACAAAAAAATGAACAGTATATGTATGGTGAGTCCTCTTAAGCGCCAGTAATGGATTTACACTCTTTGTTGATCTTTATTTAAACGCGTATATTTTAGAAGTTAGACTACTGATTCACACACTCCGATTTAAAACGTATGTAAATTATAAATGGAAATGGGAATTGTGTCAAAGTGACAACAAACCGACCAAAAAGCAGATAACAGTCGAAGGCCACCAATGGATCTTAAATGCAGCGAGAAAATCTCGCACCCAGAGGCGTGCTTCAGCTAGCCTCTAAACAAATTATATACTCGTTCAGTGATAATGGACGTCATACTAAACTCCAAAATATATAAATAAAAAATAAAATAAAAATCATACAAGACCAGAGGCTCCGGACTTGGGACAGGCAGCTGGGTTAAGCTGGGGTTACACATTCAAGATTTTTACTGCCGTCCTTGACAGGACCATTCCCGATTAAAATTTGTCAAAAGTCTGATAATTCCAAGAGAATTTATCCCGATAATCCCGTTCTCAATCGGCTTCTTATCCAATTTGTATATTTCGCCTGGTAAAATTCGACCTAATCTGTCACGATTGCGTTCTGATTGTACCGAATATAATCCGACAGATATCAGACAGTAACCAGACAGTTAACCAACGCTAACGGAAGTTATCCGTTGGAAAACTGTCGATCGGAAAACTCGGGATGACCAGGTACTGTCGGAACGTAATCCTATCACGGTCCGCTCTATCGCATTGCAAACGGCTTTGTCTGGTCTCAGTCGAAGTGTATTCTATAATTGTCGGGACTCTGACGTGTATTAATAACGGAAGTGTTCCGGACCGGTTTCGGCAAAAACCGTTCGCAATCGACAAGATCTGGATGCAATCTGGACTCAATCGGCAGAAAAACAGCATTGAAAAATTTCTCCAGATCATTCCCATTCCACAGGACAGCGTCCAGAATACACAGAACATTGTTAGGATTTTGATCCGATACAGCAGAATCTATCACGACATAGGCATGATTGTAATCCGACTAGACAAAGTAGGCTGAGTTTCCCCGAATGTTACGGGACGCACCTAACTGTCGAGGTGCTTCGCCAAACTATTCAGACCCTTCCCGACCCGTAGGAATCTGTTACAAACTTAAACGACTGCGTTCAGACAATGATTGGATATTCTATATAATTGAGGATAGTAATCCGACCTTTTTACTTTTTGTGTCGTACCGCTGTCTGATCTCTAACGGGAGCAATATTCGGCAAAGTGTGAACCCTGTATTAAACGTGTTCTCACCCCACCCCTATACCTCTAGTCAATGTAGAAAAACAAACACACTACACTACGCACAGTAAAACTCAGTTTAAAAGAAGTCTAAGTTCGATGTCAGAATAGGTAACAAAAGAAACTAAACAAAATAACACTGATATATACATTAACAAAAGACTATTAGAAGTTACTGACATGCAAGCTCCAGACCTCAATTCAACTGATAAAAAGATTATGTCTTCATCCTATGAATATCAAACACAATCCCTCCCGTAAGGGGTTCAGTATCATACCATCATACATTATATGAGAAGAACATAACCCGTATCATGCCAATAACTGGTTTAAGAATAAATATTTCCGATGAATAGACCCTATAACATAATCAATATTAAAGCCAACATATGCAATCTTGAATGACATGACAACGGCATCGTAACTATATCCCTTCTAAATGAGTCTGTTTAAAGGTTTTGTTAGCTTTTGGGGGTGAATGTCGACATTTTTGTGTTTTGTCAAGAATATTACCACATTACTTAGTAGTATAGCTTTGAATATTCCATATTAGATCACTAATGTTAGCTTCGTATCGAACCATTTGCGTTTTATTGAAAGAAAAATAATTGAAAAGTAAAGTATGTACTCTTTGCAGACCTGTCCCGTTTGTAACGTTTGAAATAAATAAATACTTAATTAGTTAATAGTTTTCTGTTTCTTCATTCCTTATTCGATAGTTGATACCGTCAAAATGTGAAAAAAATAGTCTTATATATTCTTGGGTTATTTATCATATGTTAGATAAACTTTTACGTTTTGGAGTATTCAAAACTCCTTACAAAGTCATTGTTCAACTACTTAACTATCTATTCTATTGTCTAATACAATTGGTACAATAAAATCATGGTAATAAATTGTTCAAACAAGGCCTTTGCAAATAGAAGAATAGAATACTTTTGGTGCGTCAAAAAATCGTTGGAAGCACTTGATAAATTGCATGCTTATTTTAGTGATTTTTAATCTGTTCAAAGTTTTAATTTTTCAACCCTATACACCACTTTGCCTCATAATCTTCTTAACAAAAAATCACACACCCCATTACATGGGCATTTAAAAAGTTAGAATGCAAATATATATGTCTTTAAGTAACAACAAACAAAAGAATTATGTCAATTGGACCTGCTTTGAAACTATAACCGTCCTTAAGTTTTTAACAGATAATATTTTGTCTGCTTTGGAGATTACGTATATTGTCAAGTTATCGGAATTCTAATGGGAACTATCTGTGCACAATGTATGACTTAAATCATCAAAGACCCATCGAAAAAATATCTGATTCAAATACTTTTAAACATGTGGATGATATATTGGCTCTCAATAATGACGACTTCAGTATGAAAAAAGAAAATGGAAATGGGGAATGTATCAGTAACAACAACCTGACCAAAGAGCCGATAACAGACGAATACAACCAATGGGTCCTGAGTGTGTACTCTTAATAGATTTATCCTCCCGAACTGACTTTAAATAAAGTTATTACTAACAATGAACAATGCCGTTTTCTGGATCCTGATATCTATATATTTAACGGAAATCTTAATACAAAAACGTATGATAAAAAAAGGATGTATTATATGGAAAACTTATATCTACCTAAAACATAATTGGTTGAGTTGTGTTTCTGAATAAACATTCAGTCAAGTCACTCAATATTCTAAAAGATAGAAAACAACCTGAAACACAATCAGACATTACCAAAATCCAAAGAAAGTTCATTGATCTTTATTTAAATCCATTGAACACAGTGAAGCATCAAATATATTCTTATACAGTTCAAAAGTCACAAAATGTTCCATAATACAAATACGTCATACGTTTTTCAACACAAATTCGTTTCTCAATGCTTATACAATTTAAAAATTAGACATATTTCTATCAGTGAATTTGTCAAGTTATTGGCGTCATATTTATTCGGAACTCTCTAATAATCACTGTACATGAATGGTGAATCGACAAACATTGTTTACGAAAATAGACATTGCAAAGAGTTTTTTTTTATCTCTCATTATGTCTATCAAATGATACTATATCTTAGAATATGTATTCCCTTTAATGATTGATTGTGCCCTTTGAACTTAAGGACGCTTAACTATGGCAACAGAATACGCATGCTCAAAAATCCTTTCTGTGATTAGACAAAATGCTGTCATGGTGGGTGATTTGGTTGTGTTTAAAAAAACGTCTCGTTAATTATATCGTGATGAAAAGCAAGTGAAAAACTATAAATATTTGAACTAGATCTTACAAAGATTTATATTTTTATTAAATTAATTGTTTCTCCAATAGCTCTTTGCATCCGTGACAGCTGTTTATTCGGGACAATTATATAATTTTTAATGTAAACTTTGTTGTATGAACGTACATGACTTGAAGAACGCACCTACCCATGTGAGATTTCCGCGGGGTTTTGGTGAATGTAAACAGAAAGATACGAAGACCGAGAATACTGAACACCAACAGAGAAAACGTTATTTAAATGGTATCTTTGTGCTTCTGAAGGTTATCGAAATGATAGTTTTAAACATATACTCAAATTTAAATACGTCGGATATCTTTTTTAAAGATAGTTCTTGTTTTCAATTCGCTCGTGTTTGAAACAACGTACTTGATTTTAACAAAAGAAATCTCTGTATTACTGACAACAAATTTTGCCAGGGTTTGTGATAACACAAGCAAATCAAAACATTTACTTAATTTTATCATCGGTACAAGAATATCATTCGTAATTATAAACCAACATGCAGACATATTGTACGTTCAGGTATTTTATTTTCAATTTTATGGCAATATTCTAAAGCACAGAAATGTCGACATTCACCCAAAAGGCTTACAAAATCTGCAAACAGACATATGCAGAAGAAATATAGTTACTATACTGTTGTCAGTTCATTACGAATGACATATTTTGATATTCATATTGATTCACTCATAGGGTCTTTGCATCGGAAATAAACACATTTGTTCTAAAACCAGTTGTTGGCATGATATGGATTATGCTCCTCTCATATATTTTATGATGGTTTGATACTAAACTTCTAACGGGAGGGATTGTGCTTGGTTTTCTTATGATGAAGAATAATCTTGCAATCGGTTTAATTGAAGTAAGCAGCTTGCATGTCAGTAACTGCTATTAGTCCTTTGTTTATTTAGGTTTCATTGTCATTTGTCATAGTTGTTTTTGTTACCGTTTCTGATATCGGACTCAGATTCTTTTAAACTGAGTTTTACTATACGTATAACTGTGTTTTTTTATTCTTCATTAACAAGAGGTATAGGGTTGAGATATCACAAAATATGTTTAACCCCGCTGCATGTTTTAACCTGTCCCAAGTCAGGAGCCCCTGACATTTTTTAGTCTTGTTTGTTTTGTAATTTAAGTTCATTTATATATTTTATGGAGTTAAGTATGTTTTTCCATATTCACTGAACTAGTACTAATATTTATTTAGGTACCAGCCACAATAAGATGTTTACGATGAGTACATATACCATGAACAACGTATCACACATTTTATATTTTCTGATTCAGATTGCGCGATCATTTTGAATGTAAATTCCAAGAAGTTATATTGCTACATACACACTTTCCATAGGTAGTATTGAATCAAATGTTACATCAGTGTGAAATAAACAAAGATATTTATATTCAAAACAGTATTCCTCTCTATTGTTAATGAGGACATTGTATGGCTTTATCCCTGTGATTCCAGCGTCACAGACGATTCTGTTGTAGATTAATCGTGGATCTGACATAATAACTATGATCTGATATCATTGCAACATACTTGTTTTGTTATACCCTTTACATACATATGACAAACTGGCACCGCATCTTGTATACTTATATCGATGTCGTGTGTCTGTATTATTCAGAACAGCTGATGCACAAGTATTCCCTAGCTGCATTCCAGGACTTATTTTTCCTGTAAAATTCAAAACGTAAACATATTTTGAACAGCTCATACTAATTTAACCTTTACGTCGACTTAAGGTATCACAATATAAAGATTTTGTATCCCCAATCATACATCTTATAAACTGATGTAATTCCACTTATCTTTCTTTAAATTTTATAAATGAGGTATCAAAAGAAAGAAGAAGGATTAATCTTTCAAATTATGACAATTTCATTATGACATAATTATTACATAATTAATTGTTATGTAATTAGTTGCCATATTGTGATGTCCATACCTTAATGAATTTAGCTTCTTTGTTATTCATAGCATCCCAAAATATTTTATAGATTCTTGCGCAACACAGTTTGACCTCCAAAAACGTGTCTCAGATTTTTCCTATTGTATTTCATTCTCGCGTAAATCTTCAATGACGTTTGCAACATCAATTCATAAGAGAATACTTAATTCAATTGGATATAAAATTTGTTCTATTGATGTTTTTGGAAGTCAGAGACACGATTTTGGAGGTCAAGCTGTGTTGTACAAGAATATACAAAATATTTTGGGATGATATGAAGAACAAAGACGCTAAATTCATTCAAGTGTGGACATCACAATATAGCAACTAATTACATAATAATTAATTATGTAATAATTATGTCATAATGAAATTGTCACAATTTGAAAGATTAATCTTTTTTCTTTCCTTTGGTACCTCATTTATAAAATATAAAGAGGAATGAAATGAATTACATCAGTCTAAAGTTGTCTGATTCGGAGTGAAAAAATCTTTGTATTGTGCTACTTTAACAATGAATCATTGAGAAACTAAACAAAAAAAAAAAAAGAACACGCCAATATTCGTTGCTAGGTTTTGGACATGTGTTCCAATGATTAATAAAATACGACATCTCCAACTTCTAAACCTACAACACAATAATCATGCTGAAGGTTTATTTATATATTATTATTGTTTTTAATCTACACTGACATGAAAAAAAGGTACAAATATTTTTGACGTAAACTGGCACTTTTTTGCACTGAAAACCGTATATTCAAAAATATATGTATATAAATAAATATATATTTATCTAACCTCATATACATTACTAGGAATATAATTGGTTAAAAACAACCACGTTGTGACCGTTTATATTTCATGTAGTGTTAGTAGGCGTGGTTTATGTGATGATGGAAGATTGAAATAAATTCACGAAACACACAAAAAGTTAACAAGTTGTTATTATTTGTTTTTGAATAGACCAATGGTAGTAGTTGTTTCTAAATATTGAAGAATTTTGCAAATAGACCACTATGCTAAATACCTATGTTTAGATAGTCGGTTAGACAAATTTGTTACAGAGTGTGATAATTATTTTTGTAACTAAATATATATGCTATCATACTTTAAACATAAAGATTATTTTGAAATATAGCAGCTTCTGAATGCTTACGGAGTACTATTTCATATGCACTGTAAAGTTCTTTTCCGACGTCTGACGAAACCCCCCCGCATAGATCTTCATCGCTCCCTTGACAATGTATCGTGCAAGTATTAGTTCTTTCTTCTGAATAACTGCTAAATGTACTTGTGAATAATTTTTTAGGAATACAAAGGCATTCGGTACCCTGAAATAAACATAAAACTTATTGTACAAATTACCAAAGACTGATGTTAAATTAAATTCTGAAAACGAATAATTCCAATAAGATGAAGGATGACAAACAAGGAAGACACCTTACGATGTCTTTTAAAAATAATGAAGGCAAACAACGGAAAAGTAATCAAAAGTAAATATAAAAACCTACTACTTTAATTTTGTACTTTGAAATAATTAATTTTCTGAGGGCATATGACATTCGTCCGAGTCAGTATATTTAAATAGTAGGTGACCGCCTGTTCCATCACCATCATCTTTAAGATGTTACATAACATTGTTATGATGAACTGACATTAGTGCTTTATTTGATCGTAAAATTGAAATAACAATACACGACTATGGTTTTCATTCAAACGACCAAAAAAAACCTTTCTAACCTTGATAGAATTATAGATACTCTTTACATGTCCTAGAATATTTTACCATTTAATTTATTTAAAATGTTTCTTTTTTTAATTTTTTTTTCCAACCATTCTTTGATAGATCCATTGTGTCCCTCAAATGGTACATGTTTAATTGAATAATCAGGCCGCTTTCCTGCTTCACAGTACACATGCTATAAGCACCTGGTAAATCTGAGAAAAATATGTGTACTACAAGTCTGAAATATGATAGTTCTCAATTAATGTACATGAATGTACAATCCAGTTGTATAGTAAAGCTTTATATATGATGTTAAGGGCGTTATGCTCGTGCGTGTTCACCTTATGAGAACTTCATATACAGGTGTTCTTACGCAGAAACTGCTTCAACATAATTCTTTGAAGGAAAGATTAAAAATGACCTCCATAAATTTTATGGACACCACATGATTTGATTAATCTATACGATGTGTCTGTGTCTAAACTAATAATCGACGTTTTTACCACATCTTAGATGGTGCTTCGCCATATACACCGTATGGTCTGCTACATGTAAGTACCGAACGTGAACTATTCCCGAATAAGACTGTTTTGCTAACTTTAAAGTTGGAATCTGCATTTTCTATTTGACGTGTCTCAGTGTTGTTTTACAACAAACATTTATGCATTTAGTTTTGTTGTTGCTATTGTTATTCTGGTTGGATATTTTATTTGGATACATCGTTTGTTGATTGCATTATATTTTAATTTCTTTATGTATGTATAAGCTATTTTGTTTATATGATTTTAGTTTAAAGCAACTTTATGCAGAGGTTTGTTTTGTTTCTAAACATTTTTGATTTAAAAAAAATTCGACATGGTTAGAAAACACAAATAATTATACTATTACAAACACAATTCTTTGAACTTTATTTTCATTGTTAGAATAGACCTAAAATACACAGCTACTTTTATATAGGTATTATTTCTGTACCAAAAATATGTAGTACTGGAAATCTACTTTTAACATTCAGTACTATTTTGTTACTTCAATAGTATTTTAATATTTAGGTAACTGTATTTTACAGTACTTGATTTGTACTTGAAATTTATTTTTGGTTGCACTGTAAAATTTTCAGCATTTTAAAAGTTGGTCTTTTTCAAATCTCATCAAGTTATGATGTTCAAACATAAAATACTGTGATCATTGTTAGTAATATTGTTGTACCAATATTTTAAGTACATATCAAGTACTGAAAAATTCAAGTACTTCAATATTACAATAATTCTCAAGTAAAGAGTTAGTACTAAATGTTTAAAGTAAATTTCATGTACTACATATTTTAAGTACTGAAAAAGTACCAATGCAAAAGTAGTATAATTTATATTATATTTTTTCAGGAATTTACCTGTGATAAAATTAACGTCACAAAAGTACGTAATATGTTCTGGTGTTGATACAATCGTGAGACGGACAGTTTATAATTATATTGTGGTTTCATGTTTTTTGTCGTAAATTCATAGAAAGTGTACGTTGTTATTCATGTATTTATGAAGATACCAGTCTTGTATGAATTCATAAAAAGTTTAAAAGAAATGACTGCTAACATTTGATGTTTACACAACTTCCAAACACACTTATTGTTTTCTATACAAAATACTTTTACAATACAATAAAATCATAACATTTACAAGTTAGATAATATGTTTGATGTTCCTGGGGTTAGGCATTTGTTCCGTTATTTTGCCCCTGCGGCCTCACATTTCCTTAACTATTTTTCTTTTTGTAGCAATATGGAATATTTAGAACAAAAATAAGAAAAAGAACACACTTTTGTAAGAACTATTGAGTTATTTATGTTTTTCTAACTTGTATTTCTTTATTCCGCAGCCACAAAAAATCACATTCAGTTGTTACGGCTTACTTTTGGGATATACAGAAGACAAAAACACCACACACACACTATTCAGAAATACAAGGACTTCTCAACAATTTAAATAACAAATATGCATACATTATGATTTTTTTTAAATTCAGGGCTTTAAGTAAACTATGCATACTGTAAACTGTGAATTTATACTGAGTCATCATAGATAAGGCCCAGGATTTTCCCAATCTTTCGGAAATATTTATGAAACTTCATATTTTAGCTAATTTCTTTAACCTATACACCAGATTTTGTGAAATTCTGTATGTCTCAAATAAAATGAGCTTTTGAACATGTTAAACTCTTATATGAAAAGAAACAAAAAGGGCTGTAATGGGGCAAAATTCACCAAGCATCGTAGAAAGAAACAAAGAAGTCCAAACACTCGACACAAATTCATAAACCTCACCTCTTAGTACATCCCTAAAGCTGCTAACGTCAATAATCTTGCGGAAAACGGACTTAAGCGTGTTCAAATGAATTGCACATAATATCACACACTTGCGTATTAAACAATCGCACTTAAGCGTGGGGCATCGCACTTTAGTGTGATCATTGCGTTCTATCGTCCCTATCGTACTTTAGAGTCCTACATATCTCAGTCAAGAAATTTCGAATGTCCAAGCTATGTTAACGCCACGAACTGCTGGTAATAATTGAATACGTTTTCATCGCGACAGATTGATAATATAAGACAAATCTATGTGGCGTGTGCAGAGTGTAGTCCCATCTATGCATCAAATCAACTGTTACGGAGTTACCCACCATATTGAATTGATAGGATCAACAAATGTTCGTCTAGAACAACGTTATCGAAAATAATACAACACCTAAATGAAAATTCCGCTTTCGTGGGATTTTATCCAAACCGAAACTGTAAAATTACGTATTTGTATGTATGAATTGATGGTTTGCAACGATGTTTATGTGCCAAAACCATTCATAAAATTTTTCGAAATTTAGTTTTATTTCAAATGTATACATTTTTTAACGTATAAACTGAAACGTGCAAAAAGTATTAGGTCATAATGGTGGCGTATTTTTCGTTTGAAATTTATGAAAACGAAATTTCAATGTTCATGCTTGTGCTGTAGAGTAATCTGCCAATGAAATGAAATACAACAAATGTAAAAACTTACCTTTAATACCTTTTTAGGTGTCCTTTGTAATTGAGTACATTTAATATTCTTTTCGGAATCAATTTGAAAAAGCATTTAATTCAGACAAGCCAAATATTATTCCAAATACCACGGATTTTTATGAACAATTAATTCATAGATCTTATCAACCAAGTTCGTATTTGAAAATTTCTTTTTATAAATATCAGATTCATGTCTGGCGACTGTTGCGATTTAGAAACTCTTGGGTTGACCGCGCACCATGGACAAAGGGGTTGTCAGAATGAAAAAGATTACCCCTCCTAGAAAATACCGAGCTGCCACTGGCCACACATCTATATATTTACCGGCATTGCACAGTATAGGAGTAAGCGTACAGACGTCATTCCAGCACTAAGACACCTAAATCAGGATTTTTTTGTATGTTTGTGATTTCTGTGGTTGAAAAAGGTCCAGTCAACACCTCTCGTCTCTTTTCATCAAACAACGTCGCCGCAAATCATTGAATAATATCGACCAGCAGGCTATACAACGACTAGTGTAAAATCACTAAAACAGGAAAACCAACGGTCTTATTTATGTAAAAAAAAACCAACTAAAAACGAGAAACAACATAGAACCACATAAACAAACGAAAAACACTCAACATCAGGTTTCTGACTGAGAACAGGTGCACTACGCTAAATATAAATACAATAATAACCAGTGACGTGAATGACAAGGCGTATCAAAATTTAGTTACCTGTAAGAACGTAAACCCAATGCCATTGACACCTTATACCTTTCGCACGTGTTTTTTTATTGTTGCTATGAATTAGAATCGTTATACCAGTATTGTTGGGGAACATGTTGAAGAATTACCGCCATCAATTTCAATTTGTCGATCGCAAATATCCGTTGTACAGTCTCTGCTACTCGTCGCCAGTTTTAGGACTTTATGATAATAATGAACTATGACTGAGGTAAATTACATAACAAATTCCATGTACATGAGAAGTGCCAATGTTAATACAACTGTATACCAAATATCATTGACTAATTACAGGTAGTTCACTTTTAACAAACATAAACACAAACACTACCTTGTAAACTATGTAAAAGTTTCAAAGTCGATTAACCATGAAGAGGGGTTGGGCTATATAATCTCCATGAAAACGATACTTAGTCAATAGACCATGACTTAGGGCATGTAAGGGGCTGGACCAAATAATCTATATGAAAATGCCAATGTTTAAACAACTGGATACCAAATATAATTGACCATAATTAGACCTAACTACAAACTCATACATTGTTGATTCCGCCGCCGACGCCGGAAGAAAGCATATTTATGACTAGCTTTTTGGACCTCCCCAAGGCGAGACAGAAATGACTGAAACATTAAAAATTCAACCAAGTTACAACGAGTAGTGGTTTTGCATACTTTTATGCTTCAATAGTACAAAATTGATGCAATAATACATTAAAAAATTTCTTATTCCCAATGTTGTATTGTGGGACTTTCATGACTCATGTGAGTAAACTGGAAAAACCTACCATTAGAAAAATGTATCCAACAGAAGTCGACGGACAAGCCATAGCGCATTCAAAAGCTGAATTATTTTGCAATGAAAATTTACCACGGTGAAATTTATCCCTTTGGCTTGCCTTTAAACTGAAACATCCTGGAATACAAGAAATCCATTTTACATCTACAATTTGGATGCAATTATAATAAATTCAGATATGAATAACTGTCAAATCAATATGAAAATGAAATAAAACTTATATTAAACTGGGTGTATTTGACTCGCTTTCCTAGGTTTACGTCATCTGAAATTCTTAAACATAAAAATTTGAACGACAAAGATTTATTGTATTTTAGAAGGTATATGACCAAAAAAGGGTCTTAAAATCATAGGCAAATCATCTAAGGCCGTGTTCACACCAAACGCCAAATAGAGTAAACATGTCTACAATTAGTTTAAATTTACACTTGTTTCTGAATCCAGAGTTTTCATATACATTATATTGTTAAATATTGAAAAAAAATATATTTGATTGCTAACATCGAAAAAAAAAATAAATAAAAACGTTCGCGCGAGAATTTTTTTTCTTTAGTTGGTACTCTTTCTCCACAAAGTATTTCTCAAAAGGAGAGGGTAATACTTTTTTTTATATTACTAAGCGTACTTAAACGGATCTCAGATACTAGATAATCAAACAATTTATCTCACACTTTTTTTAGTAATGCATTTATGAGTGAATCGTTGTTTGAGTAAACAAATAAATGTATTAAGTTTATACAAATATTTCTGTAAAGAATTTTATTATTAATTATTATAAATATTAATTTTATTCACAAATCGTTTCTACTTTAAATATACGTGGTAAAATTAATGTTCTAAATTCCTAGATTTGTGTACACCTGGCACAGGGAGGGGGTATATGCTTTAAAAAATAAATAAATTCTAAGTGTATTTTAATGGATCTGAGTTTCTAGACAAACAATGCTTTTACCTCACACTTTATTTACTAATGCATTTGAGTGAATCGTTGTTTGAGTAAAGACCAGTGGCAAATATTTCGGTGTTCGTCTAGTCGATTCGGGAAGACCTTTTCAAATTAATTATGTGTTCGGAAATGATGATGATTTGAGTCTTGATAAGGGGTTAATAAAGCTACGTAAAGGTTTTTTTCTAACAAATGAATATATCAAGTTAAGACAAATATTTCTGTACAGAGCTTTATTAATAGTAGTGATAATTGTCTATGTATTCAAAATCGTTTGTTCCTTTAACATACATGGTAAAACTAATGTTCTGAATGCCTAGTGTTGTGTACTCTCAACCTACACAAGACCTACATTGACTAACGACTGCAGTATACAAAACATGATTTAAACTACATGTAAACATTAAGTTTTATCAATGGAACGTAATTTTGTTTACTAGTAGTTTACGTGTGAGTTACACTAACACAATACCGAGTTCAGGTCAATGATTTTGCCATTTGATTGAGGACTTTCTTTTTTGAATCTTCCTCGGAATGCAGTATTTTTCATGTTTTTGTGATATGATTTTTTTGTATCGTACGCTTATATTTCAGACATAAACGTCTTGTGAGCAGTTATATCGTAACATTCGTTTTTTTGTACTATCAGTCTCCACGGAAACCTTCCTCCACCAAGTACATGCTTAAAAATTGGTTTACCATGAATGATACTTGAGTTAGGTTTTTCTTCTTTTTATGAATTTTTGAAACTATGGTAAACATAAGGTTGAATCTTCGTAAGATGCCATTGACCTTAAAAGTCTTGAATTAGTCTTTCTATGCTCTTGTGGATTCTATCACTTAAACAATTATTTATTTTGTTTAGGAAAATTAATGGTTCTGAGCACATCAAGGCTATTTCAGAAATATGTATTATAAGCACAGTAATTAGTTCTTATTACTTTTATAGCATCTCTGCTGTTTGACTATCAACCCCTTAGGATTTCATCCGATCAATAGTTAGCGATGAAATGTAAGGGGATACCTGTTGGTTTCCAAATTACAGTTGATACCAAAATGTAGAATTAAGCTAGAAAATCATCCTTAGACTGTCGGAAACGAGGGTATTTTATTTTCAAGTTTTATTTTATTTTCAAGTTACACTTGTTGTCCAAATATAACTTCCCCCAAACAAGGTTTTCAATGTCCTATGTAGGCCATTTTTTGATTGACTTATACAATTGAAACACATATGATGTAAACGAAAAATTGATCATGCGTTTGGGGAAGGATGAATTTTAAGTATGATTCAATCAATAATGAACATGTGTTATACGCTCTGAATATAGACCGAACATGATCCATTATGCTAAATGCATGGTATAGAGGTAGCATAATTATTTCTGAACGCGTTCCATCAATCAGTACATGTAAAAAGTTTCATATTTGACAAGGAACGTTGACTGAAACCAATTGTATAACTGGACGATCTTATTACAATTTTTGAATTGATTTTATTAATACAACACAACAAACAACTTGAAGTAAATACCTTTGTTGACAATAACAGGTGATCTCAGTACATATCCATAGATCCAATACTGTTCCCTCCCTAGATTTGACTTATTAATGATTTTATCAGCAACAGCAGAAGCATTACATGTTTCAGGCTGACAGTCATTTAATAGTTGCTTCCAAAGGGTTTGATCTTTACAGAAAACAAAAGCATCTTTCCATTTCGACACATGACCAGTATCTACTAGTTTTATTTGTTCTAAAAATAAATCGTGACATATTCTAAATCTTTAGCACTCATCTTGAAAATAACTACAATTTGTATAGTAGTACATACTAATAAACATAATTTGTTACATTATATATTATTAAACAATGTCACTCAATAGACCACATTTAAGTGTATCATAAAAGATGTATTCATATATTCCAGTGTACTTGTCTAAACCGTACAGTCTTTATTGACAGGTGTTAGCTTCTTAAACAAATACTTCTTAACATGGTTATGAGGATTAATATCTTTTGACACCATATTGTATTTTTATGATCTCATGCAATTAACAGCGACACTAAACTGGTTAAATTCTGAACGATCTAGCCTTATCTTTTTTTTTCTGACTAGACGTAATTCTTGTTTCGTTCTTCCACTGTAGAACAAATTTTACTTGACTAGATGAAAATATATGGTCTCCTAAACTTTTGACTCAACGGAAATAATGACGAACCATTGTCAAACGACAATAAAATATAGCCCTTTTTTAGTTTGTAAACATGCAAACTACATGCAATGTGTTTTTTAAAGGCAGAGGTTTTGAATAATCCACACGAAGGCTTCAATATCTAGGTCAAATTAGTCAATTGTGTATTATAACACATTGTTATCATTGTTTATGTATAAGTAACATCTTGTGTGCATCTTTGAAGAGTTTGAAAGTGTTTTGAGTTTATGGAAAATATCACGGTCTATTTCTGAAATTTATTCTTACATACTTTTGATTTTTTAACCCTGTATGCTAACATTGCCTATGTAAAATTTTAAATTGTTTGTACGTACATTGAACGACAAATATATGTAACGTATAAAATTTTCTGATGTCAGACACGCAAATCAATGAATGTGTTTGTAGATAGATGTTTTTGTGTTCTGTTAAATTGTTCCTTTTAAAATATCAAATGCATGCCGATTTCACAAAAATCATGTTTCTGAAGTTGTCGATGCGTAAACATGTAAAAACAAAGTTATTGGATTTCGAGCAGGGATATGTTTGCAAAGCGAAAGAAGCATGTCATATTAGAATGATAAACACAATGAAACACTTACACAAAACAGGTGCCTGTCAGTTGCGGGTAATCCTTATAATATAGCTTTGTTGGATCATTGTCCCTTTAAAGGGATTCATATGTGTAAATCGACAAATAGACATGTTCACCATAAGCCGATACCGAAACCGAATCCGAAACCGATACCAAAAACAAAAATAGTAGGGAATGGTAAATGTTTATAATGTTAATTAGTTCAACCTTTTTATTCCATTATATTGTTTGAAATTTGAATACAAAAGACAGAGTATTTCTTCAAACTTCCTGACTTATGTGACGTAGTTTAAGTCTTTTTGTATGCCGGGAGTGAAATAACCCCATTTAAGTCTTGTTCGTTAACCATCTAATAACGCGATTTAACGCGCATCGACGACTATTGTTGTAGCTATTAACCAACTAAAAATAAGCGATAGCCATGCAACTTTTTAAAATTAGATTGTAGGATTTATGTGCGGATTTTTTATACGAAATTTAGTAATAAAAGTAAATCATACAATAGAACACTTTTATGATTTTTTTCTACAAATACTTTAAACAAACATATGAAACTGACATCATCGATAGATAAATAAAGTTAATTTACGGGACTAATAAGGTCGCACATTAACTGGATAGCTGTTGTATATTTTTATATTTTGCATAAGCTCACTTTTAAATGAATTATGACTTCTGATTACTTTTATAACGATAAAATACTGAATTATTTTAATTGAGTAAATTTATAAATAAAAATAGCCTTCTAAACACGAGTGTATGAACTAAAAATTGTTCTATTTCAAATTAGAATCGACCACCTTTAATGTTTTAAACAGATCATTAACAGACCGTGTATATTTACGCCAAACATTTTTCACTTTAAGTTGTAAAAATAAATTTTGCCAAATACTATACAAATTTTAAAGTTAATTGGTTTGATAAATGTAACAAAAATCTGTTGAAGTCACTTCTGAAGAATCATGTTCGTTATGAGATTTGGAATTGTAATTTTCATGAGATTACATCATTTGATTTCACGAGGATAATATATAAAGTAATGATAAATTTGTCTTTAAAAGGTTTCATCTTATCAACAGTTTGAATAAATTAAAACATTTGAATTTGATTGTTTTAGAAAAAAAAAAAAAATTTCAATCTCTTTCTAAAAAACAAAATATTGAAATTGCTCACCTTAAGCATTTTTCAATTTGCCTTTTGATATTGAAAAATGAAAAATGTTAAAACGTGGAGCATTTTTCAATTTGCCTTTTGATAATGAAAAATGAAATTAACAATTGCAATTTTATGATATAGTCAATCCAAAGCGATCTTTATTTACCTATTTAGGAATTAATGTTCTCATCAAGATATTTTAAATCTCACAACGCATGAATACTTCAGCTATTTGAAAAAAAAAGATGTTTTAAAAAAATGACAGGAAATTTAAGAATCTTCTTGGAATGGAATAGAAAAAATACGAACATATATTCTTTTCAAGTGTGAAAAACATTAACAAAAGTTATACATAATCGGGAATGTTCTAATTAAAATAGTTTTCGTCTCACAACGTTTAATACCTTAGCTGTTTGACCAGCGATGTTAAAAAAAAAGACAGAACGAATGTAATATCATCTTTCTCTATGTTTGAATGTAATTATAAGTCTGTTTTAAGTTGCAAGAATACCCCTAAAGCGGACAAGCAGTTTATTCTTTAAATTGCTGTCATTGAATATCAAGAAAGAAAATAAATCCCGAATTGATTTGAAATTTTGATACGCAATAGTTTTCCTGGAAAATATTCACATCCCTTGGGGATTATTAGTGTACGTCCAGTTGCAAATATATAATTTGCATGTTTGGAACAATTGTGATGATGACGAATTTCTTTTCCTTTATTCGAGAACAATCTAATTGATATATAAATCTGTGAGTTTACTATGTCCATAACTTCGATGAACCAAAGCAAGTTATGTATCGACCTGTATTTAAATCAAATTTGTTCTCTTCTTCCTTTTCTTTTTCTTTCGGTATACCATAGTCTATCGACATTCGATGACTGCATATATCTTGAGGGTTAACAGCTTTGTAATATTTGTGGAAAAAAATAACGTCTTGCTAGTTGAGATGCTTTATGATCGTAAGATAAAAAGATACGTAACAATAACGTTACGTTACATTAACAATAGTTAGCGCGAAAGTACGAGAAACAATTACATAACATAACGTTCTAATGTCTCTTGGCCTATATTCACGACACATACTGTTGGCATACGTGGACAAGTCTATTTACAAAACTTTTACAATTTACACAAAATGTATGTTTCTTTCTTATGTTCCATGTATACATGTATTGTTATGCGTTTACTTTTCTATATGGGTAGAGGTATAGGGAAGGGTTGAGATCTCATAAGCATGTTTAACCCCGCCGCATTTTTGCGCCTGTCCCAAGTCAGGAGCCTCTGGCCTTTGTTAGTCTTGTATTATTTTAATTTTAGTTTCTTGTGTACAATTTGGAAATTAGTATGGCGTTCATTATCACTGAACTAGTATATATTTGTTTGGGGAGCCAACTGAGGGGCGCCTCCGGGTGCGGGAATTTCCCGTTACATTGAAGACCTGTTGATGACCTTCTGCTGCTGTCTTTTCTATGGTCGGGTTGTTGCCTCTTTGACATATTCCCCATTTCCATTCTCAATTTTATATATTTTAAATTGCGATATAGTTCCGCAACTTTCTATCCAGGCGTATAAACGAATGGTCGACAAGTGCGTTCATTTGTTTAAATCAATATTTCTGGTACTAGTATGTTCCATTCTGTCCTTCACAATTGACAACGAGTATATATTACATTTTCCCAAATTTACCCTTGGAAAAATATGCAAATAGATTTTTATTTCATCAAATCTTTTTTTTTTGGTATTATTTATATTTTTATAAGTAATATAGTTTAGTAATGACTAGTATATTATATCACTTTCGGACACGCAGGACAGAGATACATGTTATACACCTGTTAGTTTAAAATAGAAAGTTATAAGTTATCGGCCGTGTACACTGATCAATTTTCTCAGAAGTGAAACGATTGCGTGAACTTGCAAGCTCTACAGGAAATCGCTTGAATACTTTGACGTGTCACCTCACACCCTCGCAATACCTTTGGGAGTAATACCTTTAGCCATGCTGGTGATTAGATTAAGGAAGCTCCGAATTTATATGAATAAAGTTTATTACATAAAAGAATTATGCCTGGAGGCAATTCTTTACCAAGTAATAAAACTGGACAAAATCCTAAGGAAAAGAAATCTACTAACATTAATATTGTTCAAACACTATTGTCAGTCAGAAAGGATTTAGATAAAACAAAAACTAGAACACAACCTAAATTACCTAAAAGAACTCATTCAGAGTTGTCTAGTGAGTCAGACAATAGCATGCCTATTGGATACTAGCGGATTAAATAGTCTACAAAAGGACCTTGATGAAATCAAAACAAACCTTCAGGGGATAACCAAAAAAAGAGGACCTTGACATACTAACAAAAGATCTTGTAAGAACCCATGATTTAGAAATAATTGTTACCTCTATTGTGACCAAACTACTCAAAGATTTGACTCACTATGGATGAGAAACTTAACACTAAATTAGCAACAGTACAGAAAGAAATGCAAGAGATGCAAAACAAGTTTGAAGCCTTATCAATAGAAAATGAAGAACTTAGAAAACAAATTGACCAAACCAGAGATATATTTATTAAAAACAAAAAAGATTAGAGGATTCAACCAGAATGAACCCAGAGGCAATATCTAGTGCCAACTATAATGAACAATACTCTAGGAAAAACAGCATCAAAGTCATAAATGTTTCAAGACGTGATGATCAGAATTTGCGATCAGACTTTATAGAAACTGTGAGGAGGGATCTTAATGTTCACCTAGAAAATCGGGCTGTTGTTGTAATCCACCGCTTGCCATCAGACAAACCTGGACCAAAACCAATGATTGTATGATTGTATTTTATTTCTTTCATTCAACTACTTGATGTAATTTGGATGCAAACATTTTACTATCAATGAGTTCATTAAAGATTTTGTCTGTTAATTGTCAAGTCCTTCGTAACATATTAAAAAGAAAAGACGTATTTGATATGCTGATCAAGTCAAAGAACTGTAATATATATTGTATTCAGGATACTCATTTTACAAATGATATAGAAAACATAGTGAGATCTATGTGCGGTTATGAGTGTTTCTTTTCATCTGTTAGCTCAAACTCTAGAGGTGTAGCTATTTTGTTTAATAATTATTTTGAATGCAAAGTGTTGAAAGAAAAAAAAAGATATAAATGGAAACTATTTAACTTTAGATATTCTTGTAGAAAATAGAAAGATAACTCTTGTATGCCTATACAGACCAAATACAGACAATCCTGATTTTTTTTCTAATATTATGTCTTTTATTGATAATTTTGAAAATGAATACTTTGTTATAATTTGTGGTGATTTTAATCTTGTCCAAAACCCATGTATAGATTATTGCAACTATGTGAATATAAACAATCCCAAAGCTAGGGAAAAAGTACTTGAATTTATCGAAGAAAGAAATTTGATAAACCCGTATAGAGAACTTTTTCCAGATGTACAGCGGTACACTTGGAGGATAAGAAATCCTTTTAACAGGCTAGATTAGACTTTTTTCTTCTCATTGAAAACTTTATAAACAGTTGTTTATAAAAATTGTACTGTACTTCCAAGATATCGGTCAGATCACTCTATGATTTTGCAAGATTTAGAATTTAACCCTTTCATTAGGGGAAAAGGTTTGTGGAAGTTTAACAAATCTTTATTATATGATATAGACTATATAAATACTATTAAGCAAAAAATTCAGGAAGTGAAAACACAAAATTGTGCTTTAGTTTATGATATGGAAAATATTGACAAAATAGATAATTCAGACATTCATTTTAGAATTAACTGTCAGCTTTTGCTTGAGACTCTTCTTATGGAAATTAGGGGAAGACAATTTCATATTTAAGCTTTAAAAAAAAGCATGACGAAAAAAGGGAAATAAATCTTGGAAATGAAATAACTCAATTAGAGGAAAGAGTTGATGAACATTCCATTAACGAATTAGAAGCAAAAAACATGAGCTCGAAAGTTTACAATCACAAAAATTAAAAGGGAAATTAGTAAGATCTAGTGTCAAATGGATACAGGAAGGGGAAAAACCTACTAATTATTTCTGTAGCTTACAATCACGAAATTTTATGAGCAAAATTATTCCCAAAGTAGAGAAAGAAAATGGGGAAATTTTAACAAAACAAAAAGATATTTTGAATGAAGTTAAATATTTTTATGACAATCTTTATAAAAAAAGGGATACTAAAAGTACTTTAAGTGATCTTAAAAAAGACTTGAAAAATTTAAGTGTTCCTATACTTTCGTCTCAGGAAAAACAAAGCTTAGAAGGTACAATTACTGTTAAAGAAGTTGGTGAAGCATTAAAAAATATAAAAAACAACCAAACTCCTGGAACGGATGGTTTTTCAGCAGAGTTAGATAAATTTTTTGGAAGGATCTTCAAATTTTTATTGTAAATTCTTTAAATTTTGGTGCAATAACTGGGGAACTATCTGTTACACAAAAACAAGGGATTATTACTTGTTTATCAAAAGGGAATAAACCCCGCCACTTAAAAAAAACTGGCGCCCTATATCTTTACTGAATACTGTGTATAAAATTGGATCAGCAGCTATTGCAAACAGATTTAAGAGTGTCCTTGATAAATTGATAAATTTTGATCAGACTGGTTTTATTAGTTGAAGGTATATTGGGGAAATATAAGACTCATTTATGATATATTACAGTACACAGAGGAACATGAAATACCAGGGTTATTACTTTTGATTGATTTTGAAAAAGCTTTCGACTCTATATCTTGGGACTTTTTGATAAACGTTTTGAAATTTTTCAATTTTAGCGAATCTATCATCAATTGGGTTAAAGTTTTTTATAATAACATCAACTCTGCTGTCATCCAGGGGGTGAACCTTTCATATTTTTTTTACTATTGAAAGAGGTTGTATACAAGGGGAACCCCTGTCTCCATATCTTTTTATTTTATGTGTTGAGATTCTAACATTGAAAATAAGGGGAAATAGTGACAGTAGTGGTATAAAGGTCACACGGGTTGAGCATAAATTGTCACAATTTGCTGATGATACCTCTTTGATTTTGGATGGGAGTGAAAAATCTTTAAAAGAATCATTATTAGAATTAGACTGGTTTGCAAAAATATCTGGACTGAATATTAACTTCACAAAAACAGAAGTTATTTGGTTTGGGAGCAAAAAATATAGTACAGATACTTTATGCCCTAACAGAAATCTGTCCTGGGGTGAAACTACTTTTAAATTACTAGGAATCAATTTTGATGTAGATCTAGAAAAAATTGTTTAGATAAATTATTCTGAAAGGATTGTACAGATTAAAAAAACTTTAAATCAATGGTCAAAGGAATCTAACTGTTATAGGTAGAATAACTGTGATTAAGACTCTAGTCTTGCTTATTGTAAACCATCTCATTATCTCTCTGCCAAATCCTTCAGAGGATATTATTAAGAGAATAAATGAAATTATTTATACATACATATGGAACTCACCTATACATAGAGTTAAGAAGGATATCCTTATCAAGGATTATTTGGAAGGATTTGAATATGTTCATTACAGCACTTAAATCAACATGGATTAGAAGGACTTTGCAGAGAGATAGTAAATTGCAAAATATTTTCATGTCAAGTATAGATAAAAGAAAGTTGTTTAGTTGTGGTGTTGTTTATATAAGACAACTTTATATGACAGTTAACAGCCATTTTTGGAAAGATGTACTAAGATCCTGGGAAATGATTATTCAAAAAGAAGAAATTTTACTTATGATTCATTTTTATCAAATCAACTTTGGCTGAATAATAATATTAAGGTTGGTAATAAATCAGTAATTTTCAAGAATGGTTCAAAAGTGGTATTAGATTTTGTAAATGATATAGTTGACCAAAATGGTTCGTATATTTCATTTGACCAATTTAAGCCAAAATATAACATTAACACAGATTTTCTTAAATTTTAGAGTGTTATTTCGGCAGTGAAAGAGGTATCAAAACTTTCCCTAAAGGATCTTACAAATTAGTTTGTCCTTTTATACCATCATGTCTGCAAATATTTTTAAAACATTGTAAAGGATCAAAAGATATGTATTCTGTACTAACAAGAAATAATGTTATTCCTACTGGACAGCTTACGTGGGTCAAAATTTTAGGTAAACAGAATCTGAACTGGAAAAAGATTTTCAAACTGCCTTTTGCTGTTACTAAAGATAGTAAATTACAGTGGTTGCAATATAGGATTAACCATTGCATTATTGCCACAAATCAGTATTTAGTCAAAATAAAATTGAGCGATGATCCTTTTTGTCATTATAAATCAGATAATGAGTCTATAGAACACCTATTTTGGAATTGCAATACTGTATAAAATTTTCTACAGGATATTGATAACTGGTTCCTTTCCGGTGGAATAAGTCTTCCAATGAATAAATTAAACTCTCTTTTTGGAGACTTATCCAAGATATTTCCCAACAACCCATATAACATGATTTTTCTTTATATTAAACAATATGTGTATAATTCTAGATGCTTTAAAAAGAATCTCTCATTGCAAGCAATTATAATAAAGCTGAAAGATATGTATAAATTAGAGAGTATGATAGCTGTAAAAAAGATTTTTTTACAATTACTTATGACTACTTAACTATAATCTATTTTAAAGAAAATATTATTGTCATGTTATGTACTTGATCTGTGTTAATGGCTGTTACGAAATAAATATATCTCGTTAATTTTGAAAATATTTGTTTTTCAACATAATTTGGTAATATTTAAAATATAGATAGGGATGTAACTGGATAATCCTTTTGTGTTTTATATTTGTTTTTTGTTTTCCTTCTTTATTGTTTTTATTGTTTTATCTTTTCAATAGAAAATGTAAAATATTTCAAATTAAGATTTATTTATAAAAATGACATTGTATTTATCTTATATGTATTATATTGTATGTATGTCATGTATATGTTGTAATTGTTGGAAATATAAAAAAATAAAAAGTTAAAAATAAAAAAAAAAAAAGAATTATGAACAAATTAGATTTTCGAAAACATTTTTCACGGAACACTTATTTATGATTTGAACTTTGACATTTTAACTTATTCTAATATTAACAGTTTAAAAAAAGCAGACCATGATCATTAAAAAAAAATATGAACGTTATCCGTATCAAGTTAGTTAGTCGGATAAAACAACCGTACGATTGACAAGATATCGACACGTAATTACGACTACATCCGGTTACTATACTTTGGGTCCTTTGTGGTTTATAGACATATCGTGGTTTCTAATCATATTTAGTTTTCGCGTTTGAATTGTTTTATATTGTCATTTCGGGGCCTTTTATAGCTGGCTATGCGGTATGGGCTCTGAAGAACATACGGTAACCTATAGTTGTTAATGTCTGTGTCATTTGG
Organism: Mytilus galloprovincialis; assembly: GCF_965363235.1. Classification (NCBI taxonomy): domain Eukaryota; kingdom Metazoa; phylum Mollusca; class Bivalvia; order Mytilida; family Mytilidae; genus Mytilus; species Mytilus galloprovincialis. The sequence continues at coordinate 5,276,410 of NC_134846.1, read as the reverse complement.
TCTCTAGCGGAGAGTTGTGTCATTGGCAATCATGCCATATCTTCTTTTTTATATTATCTAACTGATAATTTGGAGTGAAGTTAGTAAGAATAAACAAATGATTCACTCAAGGCGTATCGACTGTTTAACGTTATACCTCTAGCATGATTATGATTTTAAGTTGTAAGGAGAAGAAAATTATGGCTGAAGGTAGACTTATGGAAAATGTTTGTTTCTTCTTATTTGTTAAATATAAAAAAGAAGATGTGGTATGATTGCCAATGAGACAACTGTCCACAAGAGACCAAAACGACACAGACATTAACAACTATAGGTCACTGTACGGCCTTCAACAATGAGCAAAGCCCATACCGCATAGTCAGCTATAAAAGGCCCCGATAAGACAATGTAAAACAATTCAAACGAGAAAACTAACGGCCTTATTTATATAAAAAAATTGAACGAAAAACAAATATGTAACACATAAAAAACGACAACCACTGAATTACAGGCTCCTGACTTTGGACAGACACTTACATAAATAATATGGCGGGATTAAACATGTTAGCGGGATTCCAACCCTCTCCTAACCTGAGACAGTGGTATAACAGTACAACATAAGAACGAACTATAAAAATCAGTTGAAAAAGGCTTAACTCATCAGATGGACAAAAATACAAGTGGACGTGGCCGGGTACTTATACATCCCGACACAAAAAGAAACAATGAACAGATCTGAGAGTACTCGCAGTTATCTGACAGCTAGTTCAAAGCCACTAACAACTATTAAAAAAATCATGCATCTAAGACTAAACTATCAATCCGTACACATCCAACATCCAATGGATTTAGTGTAAAGACGTCATAAACAACCAGAGAAAAACACGACCTTGTGCAATGCCAAGTTACAGGTATCGACAGAATGTAGATCCATGAATATGTATATGTATATAACATACTAGTAATATTTAGTTAGTTTTTGATTTACTGATAACAGGTACAGCCAAACTTCAAAACCAAATCTTTATATCTATGGAAAAATATAGTAAAGGTTTTAAGTAATTTATGGTAACGACATCCCTGGTTTAATAGTTTACCAGTAATACATAGATTGCGTTCGTTAAAATCAAAAACGTCACAACAGACACGGGCATAGCAAACGAGCTGTGAAATATAAACACCGTAAGATGGTGCCAAAGGAAAATCACCATCTAAAAATGAAAATTAAGAATAGGGAACGAAAAAACGTCTCTTTTGTCGTACATTTTAGTGTGGAATTTCCCGTTTAAAACCGAAATATCTAAATCCAGAAATGGACAGTTATTACCGAATAAATTTGATTTATTTAAAGTATGTTCCTTGGGGAAAATTTCAGCAGAATATTGAGAAAATTCTTGATTATTTAACGAAAAAATATATCATCAATATAACGGTAAGTGTTGTTGAATTTATCAATTAAATGCAATTTCGACGGGTCTTTACTGAGTTTAGTCATAAACTATGATTCGTAACAGTACAAAAACAAGTCTGCTATTAAGCTTATATAAAAAGTCGACAAGCAAAGGTACAAATGGAGTTACCGTGTCAATGTCGATTGTCTTTTGAAAAGTATCCTAAATGAATGTATTAATTAACAAACCATAAATAGAAAAAGACTGGATATTTGTAATGTGGAATGCAGTGATTGTTTTAATTGCTTGATTCATGTTACGGAAGATGAAAAAAAATAACACAACTTTCCACACAAAAATAGATGTCAGGGGAAGAAGAAAAAATCATTCGAAACCTCAAAAGATATATGTCGTGAATACAAGTGACATGTGTATGATTAGTATCCTTATTTTGTATAATTTTGCGGAAATGTTTGACACTGCTGTTTATTTCTGATTCCTCGAAGGCTACTTCACATATTTTGAAGTGATTAAAACTTATAAATTCATATGTATGGTGTGAATATCAAAGTAAAAGGGTTTGTATTCATATTATAAGTTTTCAAGTAGAACTACAGAAATCTCGACTCAAGGTCACGTTGACAATTTGGTTGATTAAAGAAATTATTTACAAAAAATCACACCAAAACATGCCAAATTTAAAGCACCTCTAAAATGATCGATTGCGAGCTGTTTTGAAAAATTGGTTCTGTTGCCTTAAGATAATTAGAAAAAAGAAAATAGTGTTGGATCCGTCGGGTCTTTGTGACCTTAGATCTTTACATATCTGAAATGTCTTCTGATCTCTAAATAAACTGATTCTGTCCTATTCATAATTGGTTGTTGTTTCACTATTCATGGCGCAAGACGCTGCATAAGTAAGAACGTTTTCCCTCCTGACATGACCGGTCTCGCTCATTTCGATTTCATACAATATCCGAAGTTTTAGTTTTTCACCTTTGGTGGTATGTTCCTAACCGATTGGTGATATAGGAATGTCGGTAGAATACTTTAAACATATTTTTCTGTAACATAGTTTAAAACTTAATTCTTTAACACTAACGGAAGCGTGTTTTAAAGATTTAAATGGTTAGATTATATAAATATACATAGCGAGGTTATCTTTGTAACATTGCAATGATTAAGGGCACACAAATAAAGTTAAACCCCTTTTTTAATTTGCTTAGAATTTATTCCATTAAATATCTACAGAGACTTGACACTAAAGACTAAATATATTAGGCGTGTCAAAGCTTTCACGATACAAACTTGACATACGCATCTAGAACCCTACAAACGTCAACAGTAAATCCTACCACTCCAGAAGTATTAGAACTTCCTGATACTTGATCAACGCACACCCACACTCGACTATTTCCTTATCTGACACTTATAGACATTCTCGTTACAAATATTTATTCATTGTAATAGTAGTGAGTGATAGAAGTAAATTTTTAATACACAGGAACAATTCTGCTGTAATAAATGGAATACCAATCGGTACCGTTTTCAATACATACAACTTATTGATAAACTGTTTTGCCAAAATGTTGTTGTTCTTGTAGCCGATGTATAAATAAGTGTTTGTTGATAAAAGGACATGTTATCGTTTGTTGATTGGCATTCATACCACATCTTCTTAAATATATAACAAGAATCTCCAAAGATACAGCAAAATACAAAAACAAATGTCAGGTCCAAAAATAGTCATGACTTGGTACAGAACATTAAAGATAAAATCGCAGGTTGAACCTGGTCTAATGGCTAGCTCCTGCTGCATGACATTGGTTATAAAAATATAAATATTTTGTAATTGTTTTAGCTCTGTAAATGCACAGAATATAAAATAATCACAAAATACACACATAAATATGATTTAATACACTAGGCCCAGGTGTTCATCACTGACAATATTAACCCAAGTTTTTTTTCACATCCTGTGGTTTAATTTAACCCTTGTATAATTCCCGGTTAAATTAAAAATATTTAACCTTACTTCGGACCTACGTTCGAAGTCAAACCAAGGAATGGTTTTGGCTGAAAGTAAGATTCCCTGTTGACAACTAGAATGGGAGGGCCACAAACTGTTTGGTAGTCCTCCCCCTTTTTCCATCTAGATCTTCGTTCATTGTGTCTACCTAACAAACATTCTGAAATCATCATTTTTTCACCCTGTCATCTTCTATGTCAACAAACAAATTGATACACCAAAATATTTTAGTTGAAATATGTATTTATCTATAATCAAATATAATTCTACGATTATCGCTTCTTTTCAAAAATAATAGGTTTTCTCTGTCACGTCCGCGTTACAGAAAAATAAGACTTAGATTTACAGTGTATTGTTATAATAAGTAATCATATTGAGCAGATAGGTTTGATTGAAATGTAACCATGGTTAAAGTAATAAAGAGTAAAAAGAAGTTGTCCAACAGAGTTTTAGCTCCTGGTTACGAAAATCCGGTTGAAATATTTAATCCTGGGTCATGTTTGACCAAGTGTTATATGTAACCGAGAAAAAAAATTAAACTAGACTAAGTCTTCAGTGACACTTAAAAAAGTGAAAAGGCCAAATAAACAGCGAAGTTGAGGAGCAATGAGGGAAAACATTAGAAAGTTTTTGCTAATACAGTTAAAAAAATCAATCCCTGTACATGCTATAGTAGGAAATCTATATTTTCTCAAAATATTCATAGTTTTTAACAGCCTATTGACACAAAAGTGTTTTAACTTATAAAAAAATATATAAAAAAAAATAATTGTAAAGACTCACCTCCCTTTGCATATCTCATTGCAAAGGTATATAGAATTAAAAAATAGACAGCAATCATAGTCATTTATTGTTTAGGTCCACATTCACTGATTGATCAAGGCAACAGTAGCATACCGCTTTTCAAAAGTCATAAATCAAAGGAGAAAAACAAATCCGGATTACAAACTAAAACCGAGAGAAAATATTTCCTCCGGTTTCACCAGAAATTATACAGGATGTGAAATGTACAGCGTATATTCCGGTCCATTTAGAGTTTCCCTAAACTGAGTGTTTTATAAAAAAATAATACTTCCAAGTACTTATAAAATCAAAGTTTTGTTTTATAGTAAGGAACTCCATTATATGTCATATATATATATGGATTCTCTATTAGGAAAGAGTAAGCTATACAGCAAATGTAATGTTTTCATATACCTTATAACACAAACTTATAGTATATTTAGCATTTGACAATAACCCATATTTTTAATTGCACAGTGTGCTAGTGATCTCATAAATTATATATAGGGTCAGTAAATTTTCAGAAAGACGGAAAGAGAGCGAAGAGCGAGACTCATAAGGCATTAACTTATTAGGCCCCTTACACACTGTTAAATGATTTGTACTTCCGACTATATAATTTGGGGAAATTAAAATATGTAATTTTACGGTTTAGTTGGAGATACTATGGAAATAATTGTGCAAATCGTGATACAAGCCTGAAATTTGGTATAAAGGTTGAGTAAACGATAATTAAAAAAAATCAGCTGCTGGCCATAACAAATTTCCATTTTTTCAAGATAACCACCGCTCATTTTGGAAATGGCGTCATAACTTATAGGCTACATTTCGTAAATCCTTTGAAAGCTTTGTTATAGGTACATCCCAAATAGAGTTTTGATAAACCGTAAAGTACAGTTTCTAAAATACTATAAAACAATACATAAATGACAAAAAAGTGACTTGCGGTTCCAAAATGGCGGCAAAAACTTTGAAAATATTTCCTCCGGTTTCACAGAAATTATACAGAATGTGAAATGTACAGTGTAAAGCTGTGAGATGTATATTCCGGATCATTTAGAGATCCCTAAAGAAACTGAGTGTTTTATCAAAAAATAATACTTTCAAGTACTTATACAAAATCAATGTTTTTTATAGCAAGGAACTCCATTATATGTCATAGATAAAATATGTAATTTTACGGTTTAGTGGGAGATACTATGGAAATAATTGTGCAAATCGTGATACAAGCCTGAAATTTGGTATAAAGGATGACTAAACGATAATTAATAACATCAGCTGCTAGCCATAACAAATTTCCATTTTTTTAAGATGACCACCGCTCATTTTGGAAATGGCGTCATAACTTATAGGCTACATTTCGTAAATCATTTGCAAATTGTGTTTTAGGTATAATCCAAAGTAAGTTTTGATTAAACGTAAATTACAGTTCCTAAAGTATGTCGAAACAATCCATAAATAACGAAAAAACGACTTCCGGTTACACAATTTACATTAGTTATCTGACAGTTGCCAATAAACAAACCAGTACATAGAAGGCCAGAACGGTAGCGTTTACAGTCATCAACACCGCTGGATTTTTTGCATCCGCATTTTAAAAGTTCATGATATGAGGGTGCAAGGGCAGCTAAAGAATCCATTTTGGTTTCCAACTGTCATTATTTTTTTCATCCAAAACCAGTCTTCATTACTTGGTACGTGTATCTGTTGAATGCATAAATCTGGTTGAGTCCACCTTGATATGCTTCTTTTTTATGTGCCCCGGCAGAGAACCTCTGGTAGGCGGAATATCATCATAAGGGTGCTGCTTCCTGACAAATGATTCAAATCTTGCCTCGGTTACAGCAAATGTTGATGTTGCCGTACATGATGCAAGAACATGCTTCTATGATGTCTGCATTCAAAATTAAAGCGTGCAAAAACATCCGTTACATCTGGAAATACTTTCCATGTCTGCCAAGCTGACCTCTTCACTTTCCCACCAAATGCTAACACATGTCAAATTCACAGAATACAAGGAAGGAAAGAATAGCACCTGTACGAGGACCAAACACATTTGATATGTCATATACATGAAGCAATCGAAAGTCTTTATTGCTTCAAAAACTTATCCAAAGTTTGTCTTTACCTAATACAGCGAGAGCTGCTATCTCTAATACCACTAAATCTGTGTCAGTAGTACTTAAAATTACTTTTATCAACCATTTTCAGCCGCAAGCTTATCATGGACAAACATTCGTGTATCTGCTTGTTCGTGGTTATAAAGGGATAGCTGAGAAGTATCCGTATTGAAATTGCAAAGAATATCTCATTTTTATTATTATCTAAAGACGCAATTCTGTCTGCAAGAAACTTGAACCATTCCATTTTGTTGTCGTAGAGACTACTCCGAACACTTGGCGTTCTACCAGAACCAACAACTTTCCGTCTAGCATCAGTCTTTTCTCGGTCCAGCCTTTAAATCATTAATTTAGTAAATTTCAAATACAATGTCTACTCTTAAATACTTATCGGTGCAAGATTTAAGATAAATCGGTATGACATTTTGCATAATCATGTAAGCCTTTTGCACGTGAGAGCCTGGCATTAACCATTGCTGGCCAACCATCGATAAATGCGTCCGAATTTGGATCAGTTGATGGCAAAATGCATAATGTTTCAAGTATACCAATTTGCTGCGATATAATAACACTGTTTAATGTGACATCCGTAGACAAAGACAGAGGAGTAATTTGGTTTTCGTGGAAAAAGAAATCTTTCAAGTCAAACTGTCTACTTTGTCAAGAAATGAAAAGTCTAGAAAAGAGTTCGCCATCACTTTTCATGTTCTTCAGCTTTGTTTTTTTGACAAAGACATTTCCAGTTTCATTTTACGGCTATAATAGGAACTAGTTCTTTTCTATCTGGTTATAAAAAGAAGATTCTCCGTCGTTTTGCATTGGCTTCAAGAGATCTTCGTATTGTTCGGACCCAATATCTTGGAGTTTATATACATATCTCACCTGCCACCTTAATATGCACTGATTGTGAGGTACGATATCTGACTCATAAAATGCGCGTACTAGCGAAAGCACAAAAAGTTCTTATAGATTCATAATTGAACGCCAAAAACTAAACTGTGGTCGAGATGACTCTCTTTCCTTACACCAGTCTATCAAATAATAGAACGACACAGAGTCATGAGCTTTATTTTCTGCGTTTAGACATTAATGATTCAAGCAAAACACACGCAGTTATCTAATGGCATGTCTAGTCTTGGGTACATTTGAATATACATGAACATAATATGACGTTCTAGGTGTTGCAATATTTTTCACTTAAAGAAGGTCAAAGACATGACATTAATCCTTTCATGCTGCGTTCTTTCAAAAAAGCATTTAAAATAGGTAAATTATCAATTTCACAAACACAAGGAGTTATCACCTGTCTACCCAAAAATGGAAAACCCACACATTTTCTAAAAAATTGGCGACCTATTTCACTACTTAATGTAGACTATAAAATAGTATCAACATGTATTGTAAATAGAATAAAAAAAAAGTCCTTGATCACTTAATGAGTGAAACTCAAACCGGTATTATGAAAGGCAGATATATTGGTGAGTGTACACGTCTTATAGATGACCTTTTCCAAAACTAGATGAGGAAGATATTCCTGGCTTACTTGTCTTGTTGGACTTTGAAAAAGCTTTCGATTCTCTGTAGTGGAACTTTATATGCGAAACTTTGAAATTTTTGGGTTTTGGTGACACTATAGTGAAATGGTTTACAACCCTATACTATAACTCAAAAAGTTGTATTCAAAATAATGGCCATCTATCGGAGTTTTTTTTGTAATAGAGAGGGGGTACGACAAGGGGAACCACTGTCTCCCTATCTTTTTATTTTAAGTTTGGAACTGCATAGTGCATCAATAAAATTCGATAACAACATTAATGGTAGAATGATTAAAAATTCTGAATTTTTACTCAGCCAATATGCTGATGATTCAACTTTGATCCTAGACGATAGTGAAGAATCTTCAAACAGTGCTCTGAATAAGATAGACTTGTTTTACTCTTGCTCTGGTTTGAAGGCTAATTTTGAAAACTAGAGGCTCTAAAGAGCCTGTGTCGCTCACCTTGGTCTATGTGAATATTAAACAAAGGAAGCAGATGGATTCATGACAAAATTGTGTTTTGGTGATGGTGATGTGTTTGTACATCTTACTTTACTAAACAGTCTTGCTGATTACAATTATCTCTATCTATAATGAACTTGGCCCAGTAGTTTCAGGGGAAAATGTTAATAAAAATTTACAAATTTTATGAAAATTGTTAATTGCTAGAAAAGGACAATAACTCCTTAGGGGTCAATTGACCATTTCGGTCAAGTTGACTTATTTGTAAATCTTACTTTGCTGAACATTATTGCTGTTTGCAGTTTATCTATATCTATAATAAAATTCAAGATAATAACCAAAAACAGCAAAATTTCCTTAAAATACCTATTCAGGGGCAGCAACCCAACAACGGGTTGTCTGATTCATCTGAAAATTTCAGGGCAGATAGATCTTTACCTGATAAACAATTTTATCCTGTCAGATTTGCTCTAAATGCTTTGGTTTTTGAGTTATAAGCCAAAAACTGCATTTTACCCCTATGTTCTATTTTTAGCCGTGGCGGCCATCTTGATTCGATGTCCGTGTCACTGGACACAATTTTTAAAATAAATACCCCCAACATGATTGTGGCCAAGTTTGGATTAATTTGTCCCAGTAGTTTCAGAGGAGAAGATTTTTGTAAAAGATAACTAAGATTTACGAAAAATGGTTAAAAATGGACTAAAAAGGGCAATAACTCCTAAAGGGGTCAACTGACCATTTCGGTCATGTTGGCTTATTTGTAAATCTTTCTTTGCTGAACATTGTTGCTGTTTACAGTTTATCTCTATCTATAATAATATTCAAGATAATAACCAAAAACAGCAAAATTTCCTTAAAATTATCAATTCAGGGGCAGCAACCCAACAACGGGTTGTCCGATTCATCTGAAAATTTTAGGGCAGATAGATCTTGACCTAATAAACAATTTTACCTCGTGTCAGATTTGCTCTAAATGCTTTGGTTTTTGAGTTATAAGCCAAAAACTGCATTTTACCCCTATGTTCTATTTTTAGCCATGGCGGCCATCTTGGTTGGTAGGCGGGGTCACGCCACACATTTTTTAAACTAGATACCCCAATGATGATTGTGGCCAAGTTTGGTTTAATTTGGCCCAGCAGTTTCAGAGGAGAAGATTTTTGTAAAAGTTAACGACGACGGACGACGGACGACGGACGACGACGACGGACGCCGAACGCAAAGTGATGGGAAAAGCTCACTTGGCCCTTCGGGCCAGCTGAGCTAAAAAAACAAGTTATATGGATTGGGGCAAAAAGGGGCTGTGGTGAGGAGCTGAACACAAATAAAATGATAATATGAAACCACTCGGGAAATTTCAAACTCCTAGGCATTCAATATTGTTTGTCAAAAGTTGATATATGTGTTGATAATTATTTAGAAAAAATTCAAAAAGTAAAAAATCTGTTAAGTGATTGGTCATTTAGAAATATTACTATATATGGAAAAATTGTAGTTGTGAAAACTCTTGTCCTACCGATTTTAATTCAATGTTTTACGGTTTTACCTGACCCATCTCCAGATATATCAAAGCAGAGTCAAGCTATGCTATACAAAAGTAAAAACACAAAAATACTGAACTCCGAGTTTGACAAATTTGTGTGGGATGGTAAAGGGGACAAAATTTAAAGAAATATACTTATCTCAAGTTATGAGGATGGCGGGGTAAGAATGCAACATATTGAATCCTTTATAAAATCACTGAAGCTATCCTGGGTTAAAAAAGTTTTAAACCCTACAAATTATTCAACATGGAAGGTGTTATTGGCAGATCATCTTGAAATGAATGGTGGAGAAAATATGTGGCATTTATCAAAATCAGCACTCAATAAGATTAAAGAAGAATTTAACCCTTTTTGGCAAAATGTAATTTTCAGCATGGGCCTCACTGTGTGAACCTCTGACCACAGTTCGAAGTGACATTTTGTCTCAACCATTATTTTTAAATGAAAATATTATGATTGATGGAAGAACAGCTTTTTATCATAGTTGGATAAAGAATAATATATTTTTCATAAATGATCTCATTAAGGAAAATGGAGAATTTTACATCTTTGAAGAATCTATTAGGAAATATAATATAAAAAACAACTTTCCTAGAGTTCTATGGACTATTATCTTACCTCCTATACATTTCTAGAAATATGATTGGTTAAAAGCGTCCTCGTGGAAACCGTGTATATTTAGTATTAGGTTAGTTGGGAGGCGGGGCTTATTTCATACACGGTTAGTAGTGGAGTTACGTCCCTTTATATTCCATATAAGGTAATAAGGAGGCGGGGCTTATTTCATACACGGTTAGTAGTGGTGTTACGTCCCTTTAGAAAAACAAAACAGTACTGAGAAAAATTCTTAAAGGTTTCAACAGACGAAGAAATTGATGATAAAGTGAAATAAATTCATAAAACACATTTAAATCTAACAAATTGTCATTGTTGACATCTGTTTTTGTAGGATCAAAGGAAGTAGTTTCTAAATCATGTTGATGCTAACTGTATTGAAGACTTGATCGTTTTGATAGGTCACTAGTCTAAATTTTACACGTTAAGATAGTCTGTAAGATAAATTCGTTACATAGTGTGCTAGTGACGTAATACGGTATATATGCGGTCAGTAAATTCCATATGGGGTGAGAGCGAATTTACTGACCCCATATATACCGCACTAAGAAAGCCTTCCGGTCAACTTTTCGGTAAAAAAGCATAATCAAATATATATTTTTTTAATTTTATCTTATAGACTATTATATTAGCTTTCAAAATCAGTTTTATTTATTAATTTAGCTTTAGCAGTTCCAAAGATATTAGTTATAATACACTCATTTTTTATTTCCGCGTTTTCCATTTCCGCGTTTAAGACCTTCCCCGTATTAGGTCACTAGCACACTATGTAACTAATAATCGTTGCACTTCCAAACGACTGGAAAAATGTTATTCATTCACAAGTATTTTTTCAAACTGAATACTGTTAGTCACAAAACTGTAACCGCCATAAAAACAGTGGATAAAGTATCGAAACATTTTTATAAAACTTCAGTGTAAATATAGTGAAACAGAAGTGTGCACATTTTGTACAGAAACGAAAGAAACTTATATACATCTCTTTTTTAATGTAGATATGTTCAAACATTCTGGCTTATTTTTTTTCAAAAGTTGGAAGAGGTATGTAATATAAGTTTTCATCCAACCTTATCAAGTATAATCTTGGGTGTAAAATATCATGTATTTAAAGATATTCTTAATACATGTACTATCATATTGAAGAGATATGTTTACCTATGTAGAGTAAGATTTATAGTCCCATCTGTTTCTGAAGCAATTGAATGGCTTAGGTACATTAAAGAATTGACATGGCCTCTATGAGTATGTGCTCGACCAATAAAGCAATAAAAATAAAAGAAAAATGGTCAAATGTTGATAATTTTATTAAGAAATAGAGCTCAATGAAGATGTATTATGTATTTTATTATTAACCTAGTATTTTACAGTTTAGTAACAATAATGGTTTAACCATATATATTTATGAGTTCAAATTACAAAACTATTGTTTGTACATCTTTATTTTTAGATGAGATTTGAAAATGATATGAACATATTAACAAAAAATATATTACAAAAAAAAAAGAAGGTCAAAGAAAAAGTTTTCCAGAAAAATAAGTATTTTCAAAGTGGAAAAATCAGCCATTTTGGAAAAAGGCCGTGGCATTTTTCTTAAAAAGTATATAATAATAATGCTTCGTGCTAATTTTCATGCTTGTATCATCATTTGCACAATTCTCTCGATTTTTCTTATTAATATCTTCCACTAGTTGTCATTTTCATTAACCCTTGGTTATATCGTTTAACTGAGGGTTCCGTAAATAAGGGTTTAACGTATGCTATTCAACTACTTTTAAACCCTTGGTTTAAAAAATCGTGGTTAAATAGGTAAAAATTACAAAACAAACTGCACTCCAAAAAGAAAAGTCCCTATTCAAATTGCAAAATCAAAAGCTCAAACACATAAAACGAAAGGATAACAACTGTCATATATCTTTTTAATGATAGCCATTTAAAAAGTCAGTGTAATAATTTTTTTCAACATAGAAACTTTAATTTAAATAGCCCTTATTTGACCCTTAGTAAATTACGGAAAACCAACTTAACACCAAACAAATACTATCTTTTACCTGCAATGATTTTGTATACACAACTTAAGATTAATTAACAATAAATATAAAAAACTTAAATACTGTTGACTTACCACCTTTTGTATATCTTAATACAATGACACTAATAATCAAACAATAGATAACAGCGATCATTTCCAAATATTTTTATCCTCGACATTCATTTAATGAAAATATTTCTTCCGCTTTCATTTAATGTAAATAAATGTTGGGAAGCAATGATATGTTTTTTCCGTTTTGCATTGATTTTTTATTATACAATGATCGTTATTTTATATGTTGTACACTTTCAATTTAATTCAATGAATAAAGTCAAATAAGGAGATAAAAAAAAATTTGTTATGGTTGATTTGCATATTGTAAAAGAGAGGCATGAAACCCCAGAGGGACAGTCAAACTAAATGTAAATGGATTTATACGCTTTAAATATCGGTGACCTAATGTAATCTCTTATTAATGGAAAACAACCTTAAATTATATTTAAAAATAAATTAAAAACAAGGTTTAGTACGAATCTTTGTAAACCAAACTTAAAAAATTTACCAATATTTGCCTTCCTAAAATAGCAAAAAGTGTAGAATGAAAACATACAAAATATTAAGGGTTAACACAGAATTTTGCAATATTTTGGAAGATTTGGTTGCAATGCTTTTCATCTTCGTCTTATTCTTTGCTATATATTGACTTGAACCAAAGGATGGTTGGTTCCATCCTGCAATAAGCTATCCAGTTTGGAAGCAGATACAGATTCAATATTTTATTAAAGTCTTACCACATACAATTACATATATTTACACTATAAAATATAATACAGGTACATAAAACATACATGTATAACAATTCCCATTGTACATGTCAATCTTAAAAGATTTATGAGAGACTGTACAATCAATACTATTAAAAACAATTAGATATTGTACATATTATATATAATATATATTTGCTTATGAATATCATTAAAATACAGCACAATCAATTATATAAAAAAAATAATTATTTCTTCTGATTAAAAGGCTATAGCAGGTTCTGGCGACACTTTCAAAAACTTTATCATTATTGAATAAAAAATTAACTTTTCATTATCTGATAAAATGTTAAAACCCATATTAAAATTTGCAACTTCATAAAACAATATATGTCTAAGATTATCATATAGTGGACATTTCAATAAAACATGTAGCTCATCTTCAATACTAGTATTACAATAAAAACATGTTCTTTCGTGTATTTCTTTTCTTTCATATCTACCCGTTTCTATTGTAAGGGGAGCAACTCCACATCTAAATTTAACGAAAGAACTTCTACATCTAAGTGGCATTTTACATTTCAAGTAAGGTTCAGTACAATAATCATATTTAAATAACATATGAGTTCTTCATTCATTACCTTGAGCATACGCAGATATTCTATTACTCCATTCTATTTTATATTTATCAAACATTATTGTTTCTAATTGTACAATAATACTCTTATTTAATACATTAGTTTCATAGTTACAATAATTATCAAACTTATGATTTTTAAGCATTACTATAACTCTATGGCTCCAATTCTTAATTCTACCTCTAGCTTTTTTAATTGACCATTTGAAAACCTTAAAATTTGTTCTATCATGAGTCATATTTGAACATCTTTTCCAGTGTCTAAATGCACTTGTCCATTGTTTTACAGATGGTGGTTTCCAACCCATATCTCCATGTATAGCATCATTTGGGGTATATTTACCGACACTCATAAAAAATCTTATGGCTTTATTTTGGGCAGCATTCATTCACGAGTAATCGCGTGTACCTCAAATACATGACCCGTAATCAATAACTGACCAGTGTTGTATAATTTAGAAAATATATCGTGTTGGAAACCACCATATGTTTTACTTTTTACGAGACGTGAATAATCAAAGTTTATTGATTGGTTAGGACAATCCAAACCTAGTAAATGTCCTTCAATCCCGTAGAGTATGGGATTTGTCCTCTCTATTTTAGCAATTAGATTTTACACAGGTAACTTTTATTTATAAATAGTCGAATCTTCTGGAGTAAACAACAACGTTAAACGAAATATACTACCTCATAACGTGTGTGGTAAAGTTTGTTGATTGATGCACGTGGCTATTCAATTAAATGAATTAACCTACAAAGCGAGAGCACTTTCCATTTTCATCAGCTAAGAGTCAACTAGCCCTTTTTGAAAGGCTAATGCTTGTAGTGCAATGTATGCCTTCAATTAAGAATTGAATTCTTCTTTTTGTAAATTTATTGGGGTGTAAAAGCGTTGACCGAAGTACATTTTGTATGAAGCGCGTAAGCGCTTCATTCTTAAAATGTGCGCACGGTCAACGCTTTTACAACCCTAAAAAGTTACAAAAAGAAGCATTCAATACTTATAATTACATTTTTTTTAGCTATGATCATGAAAACACGAATTTTAAATATTTTTTTTTTTAATTCACCTGTGCACTTTATTGTTGGACCACGTGTTATCATGAATGAAAAGTTGTATTGAGCAATGAAACTGCTTACGGAATAACACGTGTTGTGCAGTTAGCCAATCAGAATAAAGTATTATAATGAAACATACATTTAATGTAATTATTTAAATATGTAGCAAGTGAGAGGGAAAACAAGTTCAACTACCGTTTTTGGTGAATATTCAACAACTACCCTAACTATTTTTTAAGTAGCAAGAAATATTGACTAAGTCCAACAACCTGACATTTTTAGAGTATTTTACGAATAATAAAAATTCTGTGGCAATGCATACGTCCATTATGTGTACCATAAACCTATTAGGTATTAAAGCTGTAGCTCAAACACTATAGGAGGATAACCGACTCTTTATATAGGTTGTACCAAAAAGTCAATGTGTAAAATTACCGGACATTTAAAGAAAATTTGATAAAAAAAAATCAAAACCCTGTAGACATACACACCTCTAGTATCAATAAAAAGCTTTTTAGCTCAAAAACTGAAGGAGATAGCTAGATGTATATATCCGGACAGAAACAGACGAACGGACGGATGGATGAACCAACAGATCTTAATTAACGAACGTGCTCGACGTTTTGTCACGTTGGGAAGGGGGGGGGGGCAAATGTGAAATAGAATTAACGACCGGTGCCACATGTAGAGCAGGATCTGCTTACCCTTCCGGAGCACCTGAGATCACCCCTAGTTTTTTGTGGTATCTTTCGTCCCTCTTTCAGAAGAACAAGACTAGTGCACTCCAGGATTCATAATAGGTTTGGCATGAAATTTTGTCACTTACATAGAACTCCAGACAAAACAAAATACATATTTGAAATAATACACATGTTTGTTTCTCGCATACTTCATAAGTTTGTTTGCCATGGGGGTTATCCAATTTGTATGTATGCAAGTAAAATATGTTGAAAGTAATTTCGCTGTAGCATGTTTTTTCTAAAAAATCCAAACAGAAGCTGAGTCTATTGAATGCTATATTTGTACATTTATTTTATTATTACAGCTTGTCAAAAGAGTGCTCTGACACACAAAATTATATATATATATATGGAAAATCATTAGTGTACCGATATATATGAATTACAATAGGCCGGTAATATATAATTTACAGTATAGCTTAAGTGTCGTCAACTTAATTTCAGTATCAACTGCTCTTTACATGGAATTATGTTTATAACTCAATATCATACTTTGGATTTAAAACTGCACATGCATAGCGCAGTAGTTATAGGTATTGTAGTTATCGTACTGTGAACAGATTTTTTTTCTTAAGCAAATCATATTCATATTCTAAATTCTCTGTTCATGTATCTAATAAACTATATAATAAATTACAGACAATGCGCTTTTAAAATCCTCAAACTTCTATAGTGCACGAAATAAATATGATATATAAATCTATTTTTCTGTAGATGGTTAAAAAGAAAATTTCAGCGTGCAAAATATATAAGTTTTGAGGAAATGATTGTCTTCAGAACTACAAAAAGAGTTTAAATTATTAAGAACTTATTATAAAATTCATTTATAAGATTTCGTTTAATATTTGAAAAATAATGAAGAAAAACTACTTCACCATATTTCAAGGGACACAACTCTGTATTTGTCTGCACAGTGTAAGACTTTTTCGATTATTGTGGGTTTAATTTCACGTACAAAAATTTCTTTAAGAGAGTGACATGTCTTGATGACTGGATACGACGTAAAACTATCCGTACGTGATATTCTGATACATTATGGATCTCGGAATAATTTCGTTCCCGTGCCGTTCCCTTTGACCTATTATAATGACTTGTCAAAATTGTAAACAATCGGATTATTTTTCAAATTTTTAGACATGAGCGCCAACGTAGACCACCATGATATTTTATTATGAGACAGATACACAAGAATACAGTTGATGGTTGAAAATTTCAAGATAGTCTACGTTGGCGCTGATATCAAATTTCGTCTCCGAACATGAGGAAATTGTAGATTTTTTTTTACACTTTTTCGTCGTTTTAGCCTTTTCAAGGTCTAAGTTTGAACATATTTGAGTATGAGTATGTAACACCTAAAAATAAGGTTCTACATGGGCGACCAGATACTGCAGTTCATTACACAGGCGTGATGGGTTTCGACTGCAAGGTTCCAAAATTCTGGGAAAAGGGGGGCCAGAAACGGCCCTTATCATTCCTTGTCCTTTGCTTTGGCATAAATAAATAACTTCTTTTCAATTAATAATTTCTATTGAACACACACAAATGACTGTATGGTTACAATAAATCAAGAGAAACATAAACAAACGAACTTATTCATCAAACCAAATACGGGCTTATGACTCAATACGACAAAAAACCACAATAGTCTATTCACACTATTATACCTTAAGGTGGTACCTAACACTACAGGGAGATAACTCTGTAAAGTCAGCTTAACGTTTTAATAGACCACTTTCGAGTCCATCCGTCACCGGCAAAAACTCGTCAATTATGCACGCCTTTATGACGTCATTTACCAGATAGAGGGGGTCGCCTGTATCCCTGCACTATTTACGTTCATCAAGCGTCTTAGTGATCGTCTTTGTGCAGGATAAACTAGAAATAATGGTTGCTCTGTAGGTACTTACTGACAATTCCCTAATGACAGCAGTGTTGATTGTCAATTTTGAGAATTCAATTTGCCGAACAATTCGTATAATATAGAATTATAGTTTTCCAACCACTCGCTCAACATTGGAAGGGAAGTGACGACGCCCCAAAACGCACAAATGACGGTGATAAAAGCGCGTATAATTGACGAGTTTTTTCCGGTGACGGATGAACTCGAAAGTGGTCTATTACGTTGTGTTGTAAAGGGAATATTAAGCTTCTCAATGATCAAAATTGGTGTTTGTGAAACTGCTATATAACCAGTGTAATTTTTTTTTGTCAAAACGGTTGGTTCAAAATTTTTGAAATTTTTATATTTGACAAATTTTTATGAAAATTAAACGATCCAAATAAATTTTAGTGAAAGTGTTGGGTACCACCTTAACTTACTGTCTACTGTTTATTCCACTATACAATTGCAATTGGATATACAGAGCAAATGTTTATATATGTGACACAAGCAGAGACCATATACACCATTGTACATCTTGCTTCTATTTTGGGGATATTTCTGAGGAACTTTTTATTCATATTTGTAGTTTGAAACAATAAAATATGATATATATCTGTAAGATAATTTAAAACTTTTCTAAGTGACCAATAGTCTGTTCTTTAAATTCAAAACTTTCGCTTCGCATATGCTCCCCATTTTAAACTATACTAAATAACAGTTAGTTCTGATTGGTTCATTAATTATGCGTGAAATATTCTAGGTGGAACAGTAGTCATGACTTTCAGGAATTAAGGTTGAATCTTTCGATAAATATGCTTCTATGGGATCATATTAACATTGATCAATTTGCTAAGTAACATCTGACAGTCAAAATTTATGCATTTATAATTTCGTATTTCTTTTCTTTAATCTGTATAACACGATTTATGTACATGCATTACTACCGATGTATGATATAAATGTTGTCCACTACGAAACTGCTTCTAAATGCACATCTTACGGCATTTTAATGTCTCCTGTTGACATTCTTGTTTGTTTTATCTTATATACTGAAAAGATTTTTTTTTCACATTTTTTGTGAATTGGAGAACCATTTTTTTATCGATAAAGATTAGACAGTACTTTACAAGATACTGAAGGAGATTTGGCATATTTCGTAATGGATATAAGAAAAAAATACGGTATCACGCTGGCCCATTCGATGTGCTTTTATTTTTTGGTCAAAAGTTTAACTGCCGTCAGGGCCGTAACTAGCCTCTTTTAATAGTGAGGCAAAATATATTATATATAAAAATTTTGGGCGAGGGGTCTGGAGGCCGCTGAAGGCCACCAGAAGCTCTGGGAAAATTAACGCAAAATCGTGCATTCTGAGTGTTTCTCAGACTCTTTCTTGCATTGAAACGGCTTAATTAATTTTTAGATATTTTTTTCGACAATCAGGTCCCAAAGGAAAAACAAAGATTCATTGTAATTTAAGACTTTAAGGTATTAGAGACAACTTTAAAAGACCGATATGTAGGATAAAACAAAAATCGTAATTCTCATAATTATTAATACCGTATCTGTCTGTCTGTTCTTGTCTTGTATTGTGATTAGACTTAGGTGATTTTTTTTATGACTATAGATTTAAATATAGTGACATTGCAGTATTATACTTTAAGTATTAGTACTGCTTAAGTCCACACTAGGGACCATCTTCACCTTGTTTTACGATCTTTTACGGTATAATGATTCTTTAAAAGTATTGTTGAAGACCATCCGGCAACTATCAAGATGAAGAGCAGGAACACAAACTTTGAGCATTGATCATTTGTATTTTTTTTTTTGTGTGCGATTATGTCCCCATACTCCTTTATTATCTGTTTAAGGGTCTCAACACGACTTAATGCAAGTTTAACCTTTCAATGTAAAAGGTCATATATGGCAATACCTTTGTTTTTTCTTCAAATTATTTGATACCGGGAAATATGTGACCTTACTTTAATTCAAACAATGTCAGCTATCTAGTTTTATTTACAATAAAACAAACTGTTTTGTATTCTTTGATATACATTTCAATCCATGCAGAAAGGACAATTGTGTCCACTGAGTAGCATCGCATGTTCTTAAAATATATTTCTCGCACAATTCTGGACATCGGTGGACATGCAACATTGCAAAACCACGTTTACAAATGAAAATCAACTCTCAGACTATAGTCATAAAGTAGGACAATAAATGAACAAAAGACAAACCCGGAACACAGAAGTACAAACAATAAACCATCAACTCTGAAAACTAAAAAGAAAAATAGAAACATGGATAACGAAAAACATCCAGGGGATACACCAGAGAGTGAAGAGAACTTGCTTCTTGCAAGACACTTTCCGTGAAAACAATTTGATATGAAAACAACCTTTTGTTTCATTTTTTTAAATTTATTTTTTTACATTGAGGCAATTGCCTCATTTGCCTCAATGTAGTTACGGCCCTGGCCGTTATAACAGCATCACTTCTATTTTAAGACCCAAATGTTTATATCTCTTACAAATATTGATTTTATGAAACTGTTTATTAGCAAAATTTGACGACTTCGTTTAATTTGTAATGGACATTTTATCAGAAATGTCTGAGACACACCTTCTAAAATTAAAAATCCTTTGTAAAAAACTGTTTATAAAAATATATTGGCTCTAAACATACTTTTGAATAATTAAAGTACTTATATTAAGTAAAAATAACATTTATTTCTACCCTATTTAACAATATTTAAGGGTATGAATGTTGAATAGGAGGTTTATATTTATTTTTTTATTTATGAAATGCTCATTTATACCCCTAGGGGTTGAAGGCATATACAAACAATACAATACAATATACACAATCGAAAAATTAACATATTATTAAACATCATAGTATAAAGTGGTAAAACAGGCGTTGTGTCCACTCCCCTAGGTGCAAATGACTTTTTAATGAACGGAACAGTAAGCTGTATAATATCAAATGAAGATAGAATTAATTGTAATCTATCTGTTTCAGACAATATAAAGTATTCTGGACATATATTATTTATATCTTTTTCAAGCTGATTACGTAAAGATTTATTAATTTTACACTTTTAAGATTTATAGGTACATGTCATTTTGGTTATTTTGAAACATTCAGGCATCAATATCTTATTTATCCCTCTAAAAATAGAATGTTTTTTGCTTAATAATGTTAAATCTAATTAAATGTACTTACTGCACAAAAAAAAAAATACTTGTAAAGATCAAACACATTTTTTTAAAAGTTGCTGGGACAAGAAATCACGTTTTACTCATCACTTGGCGTCCGTCGTCGTTAACTTTTACAAAAATCTTCTCCTCTGAAACTAATAGGCGAAATTTAATCAAACTTTGCCAAAATCATCATTGGGGTATCTAGTTTAAAAAATGTGTCCGTTGACCCGGCCAACCTACCAAGATTGCCGCCATGGCTAAAAATAGAACATTGGGGTAAAATGTAGATTTTGGCTTATATCTCTGAAACCAAAGCATTAAGAGCAAATTTTACAAATTGTTTATCAGGTCAAGATCTATTAGCCCTGAAATTTTCAGATGAATTGGAGAACCCGTTCTTGGATTGCTGCCTCTAAACTGGAAATTTTAAGGAAATTTTGCCTTTTTTGGTTATTATCTTGAATATTATTATAGATAGAGGTAAACTGTAAATAGCAATAATGTCCAGCAAAGTAATATCTACAAATAAGTCAACAACTGACCGACCCCTTGGCATAACCCTCAAAACATGGTAAATTTAAAGAATCAGTTTAGGCAAACATGTTAAAGGAAATCCGAAAATAATTTTCTCCGCCTAATACAAACTTGAAATGCTTAATTTTACCCTATATATTCAATTTGTTACAAATGATATTGAAGCTCAAACTCAAATCCGAAAGAAGTACTTCGAAAAATTTAACCTGTCGTCTTGGTTTCTTAATAACAAAAAAATCAAAAAATCAAACAGCAACACCTAACGGTAATTAATGATTCTGAAAAACACTCCATACTTTTGCAAAGGTTAAACTAGTATTATAATTGTACGAAATATGCGGCGTTACAAAACTCATGAAACTGTACATTAATTTTTGCGTTGACGCAAGAAAAAAAGAAACAAGCTTGTTACTAAAGTTTAACAACGACTGTCTGAGTTTGTCGTCCAAGTGATGTTGTTTAAGCTAACCGCGGCATTTCATATCCATCTTCGTCAAGATTTTTGGGCATGTCCAAGTCTGTGATTTCATCGTACGTTCTCGTGTTAAGGTCCGAGTAAATTTGTGGTTGTTGAGGTACGAATGACGTGTAGATCTCCTGTCTACATCGTCGCTTGATACAAAACCTAAAATAGTATAATCAGAGCATGGTCGATGAATAAACGATAAAATAACAGTAATCGTACTGTTATAAATTAAAATTAAAATATCAATTTTTTTTTAACTCTGGTAACCATGATTTGAAACTATAACTATTTTTGTACTGAAATGCTAACGTTTAGGTTGAAACATCTGTATAAATGTAAACTATAAGAATAGAAAAGAAGCGACATAGGGTATCAATCCAGTAAACAAAACCAGTACATAATATCCTCCTTTAAATATTTAGGAAGGAGAATTAATGACATAAAGAAAATTACTTATTGTGCGAATAATTGTTAAGTAATCTTCAACTTATACCTTGCAAAGGGTATTGCTTGACGATCTTCCAATCATTCAGTGAACAATTGTTAACTAGTCACCGTACCGATCAGCATAAAACATTTGTTCAAGCAAATTATTTTTGTTTGCGTTAGTCTTTCTTACAAAAGCACTGTCTATTGTCGTGTGAAAGTTTAATTAGAATATATTTTTTTTGTAGAATACATTGGTCAATTTTTAAAAACTGATCAAGAAACGCTACATTGTTTTTTGTGTAATTGAGTTTCAAACGCTCCAAATCTATTAAAACAAATTGTGTTGATTTTCACTGGGTTAGAACTGATTTTACATTACTTGGTACCTTCATTATGTAATCAGCCATTATCATTGACATGATTCACATTATTTTTTTAAATACTCTTGATAAATTGATAAAACAAGTAAGTCCCTTAGGGAAAGTTTACCTTATAAGGATTTGACTATTATATCACTGTGTTTAAACCACACCGGCAAAAATTGCTCGGACTCGATGGTATCTAACATCCGGCACAATGACGGAACATCAATAGACAAAAGAAAGGTACTAGGTTTCTCCTTATTTTTTTATTTTTTTTTATGATATCGAAGAAGTGCCGGATGTTAGATACTATCGAGTCCGAGCAAGTTTTGCCGGTGTGGTTTAGACACAGTGTATGTGTGTGCCTCGATGAATCCCAAAATGTACAGCCTTGATTTTTCAATACGTTGTTTTTAGCGTATCTGATTATCGTAAATGCAGTTATGAATTGCTATTTCGTACACAGAATTATTAGTTGTTTCAATTAATTCCAATAAGGGGACACAATATTGTAGAGATAGAAAAACTGTTCCTTTAATTCGCCATTTTCTGCATAAGAAAATGCCTGTACCAAGTCAGGAATATGGCAGTTGGTGTCCATTCGTTTGATGCGTTTTATCTTTTGATTTTACCATTTGTTTAGTATTTCTGTTATTTTACTTTCCTTACATTCAACAAACCTAACGAAGTTTAAACTTCTATTTATTTGTGCTATTATTTGTTTATTGTTTAAGCCTCGGTCACACCTTAGCGGATAGTTCGAACGGATGCCTTACGGATAACTTTTTTCAATCCGTTCATGTCCGTTAAACGTCCGTTCTTATCCGTCAGACGTCCGTCCATATCCGTTTAGCCTGCGTTTTATTCGTCGAATTCCGTTCTGTCCGGTGGACAATTTTGAGCATGTTCAAAACTTTGAACGGACGTCCAACGGATGAAATGTCAGTTGAACGTCCGGTAAGCCTTTGTTTGTACGGTACTCGTCCGTTTCGTTTCCGTTTTGTATCCGTTACATTTCAGTTATACGTCCGTTGGAGGTTTGGCAGATAAATTCACGAACGGACTTTAAACGGACGTCTAACGGATAAAACGGATGTTGAACGAATGTGAAACGGACTTCTACCGGACGTATAACGGATAAAACGGATGATGAACGGATCTGAAACGGACACATGCCAATTGAAAATTTCGCGTCAGAAATGCCAATTAGATTTCTTAAGGTTCATGCATTCTTATTATTCATAATCGATCTTA
The DNA here is from genome assembly GCF_965363235.1 of Mytilus galloprovincialis. Taxonomy (NCBI): domain Eukaryota; kingdom Metazoa; phylum Mollusca; class Bivalvia; order Mytilida; family Mytilidae; genus Mytilus; species Mytilus galloprovincialis. Next base: position 5,252,594 of record NC_134846.1, on the reverse strand, counting down.
CTAGAGCAAGGGCACGTCTTCACAATCAAGCAGTTCTTATTCAGGCCAGACACAGCCCTTTAGCGGCATTTTGAAGAACAAACCAAAACCAGTTACACAGAAACATTGGGATATTTATGCGATTTACAAGTAATATTATTGTCGACTTTAATTTTTCCGTATTTCTTGTTCATCCGTTTTATCCGGTACGCTTCCGTTAGGTGTCCGTTTTATGCGGTACTCGTCCGTTGGATGTACGTTCGACATCCGTTCTGTCCTGTACGTGTCCGTTTCTCGTACGTTGCATATACATGTATGGTGTGTGTCCGTTATGACGTTACGCTCGGTGTTGGTGACGTTTTCTGATTTCATGTACCTCTGACCAATAATTGGCTTAAAATAAGAAAAATACCGAGAAGATCAAATGTTTTTTTTGTGTTAAAATCTTCGGAGCACCTTAAACATTATTTTTACGGTGGCTTATTAGTTTATATTCACTTTTGTCAATACGCTTTTCAAAAACAAACGAGACAAATCATATGTTTTTGCGTGTAGACGGGTAACAAACTAATATTGTTTTTGAGGGTTCCTCCTAATTTCGGATACCCGTAAGTAAATGAAATATAAAAATTGTATACCATTTGGAAGAGGAACGTTAGGGCTTTGTGATGTCATATTTGTATGACGTAATCGACACCATTTCGAATCAAGTAGACCTTGAAAGAATCCATTTCAGCTTGTAGACACTAAAGGAAAAATATAAGCCCTTTGCGGCATAACAGATGAGAATCCATCGATAGCGAGATTGTTTGTCATCAAAGTCTTTATATCAATTATCATTATGTAAAACGAACTTGGAAAATGCTTTAAAAACATTGATTACCAATTTAAAAGAACGAATTCAATGAGAACTTCGACATCATAATCAAAATCAAAGCCCCGAAAAACACTGTCACAACAACGTTTAAAAAACATGCTCTACTTGAAATTATCAATACCGAGTAAAAATATGTAAAGCATGTTATCTAGTCAGAAAATACTACATATCCGTTAAACTGGAACATCTGAACTGCATTTAATTCGCAGTCTCTTTTTTCAGCATTACATATCTACATCTAATTATGTATATGAGTCCCCACAGGACTCCCGTCACAAAACTTTTAACTAACGTTTAACGTTTAGTAATTTCGATGGTTTTTAAAGAAAACGAAGAAAAAAAAGGGATTGTGCATTTCGGAACGAAGAAATTAATGAAGCCAATATGATAAATTCTTAATAAAAAAGAAACGGTAGTATGCATTCGTTTAATTTTTTGTCAATTAATTTCGATTACTGATGCGTTGAAAGGGTGTCTACCAAAATGTAACAAAAATGGCATCTCATTTTTTTTCTAAAATACTAAAAAACAAGTTGTTACAAATCTTTAGAAATAAGTGAAAACTGTATTATAATCAATAAGACAATTTAAGCGATAATCGGAAATTCTAAAACCGAAGGAACATTTCAATATAAATAGGATAAAGATTAATGTACAAATTATCAAAATACATTGGTCACATGGTGGTCTACCAAAATGTCACAGCGTTATTTGACGTTTTTGACGTCCACCCTTTTTTTTTGCGTTATGTCGGTTTTTGAAACGTATTTATTTTGTTATAAAAACATTTAAAACTTAATTCAGAATATACTTTTTCTTTCAAATGTTTTTTTCTTTCGTGTCATTTTTTTGTTAAAGGGAAACTTCACAAAAAAATCAAAAATTGATACTATGTTCATTCTGTATAAAAATGCTCAAATTCATAGATATTAAAGTTTTATGCCGCAAGATAAGCGATCACCATCGATTTTAAATTTAGAGTATCAATTCTCTGCGATCCGCCATTTTGTCTTCTTTCCCGATTAATAAAAACGATATGTCTATAAACCACAAAGAAACAAAACTACAGTAACCGATGTAGTCGTAATTGCGTGTCGATATCTTGTCAATCGTACGGTTGTTTTATCCGACTAACTAACTTGATACGAAAAATATTCTTACTTTTATTAAATTACCATGGTCTGTTGTTTTTAAACTGTTGATATTGGAATTAGGTGAAAAGTCAAAGTTGAAATCATAAATAAGTGTTCCGTGAAAATTGTTTTCGAAAATCTAATTTGTTCATAATTCTTTAAAGTAATAAACAAATATATTTTGATCTTCCCTCATCTGATCACCAGCATGGCTAAAGGTATTACTTCCAAAGGTATTGTGAGGGGTGTGAGGTGACACGTCCAGGTATTCGAGCGATTTCCTGTCGGGCTTGCAAGTTCATGCATCGTTCACTTCTGCAGGTATTGATCAGTGTACACGGCTGATAACTTATAACTTATAATAGATATAGGAAGATGTGGTGTGAGTGCCAATGAGACAACTCTCCATACAAATAACAATTTAAAAAGTAAACCATTATAGGTTAAAGTACGGCCTTCAACACGGAGCCTTAGCTCACACCGAACAACAAGCTATAAAGGGCCCCAAAATTACTAGTGTAAAACCATTCAAACGGGAAAACCAACGGTCTAATCTATATAAACAAAACGAGAAACGAGAAACACGTATATATTACATAAACAAACGACAACTACTGTACATCAGATTCCTGACTACTTTACATTTTGAACTATCAGATGAATAATATACAACTCTGTCTTACTTGTCATTACTAAACTCATACGCTTGTTTATAAATAACATTTCTGGTGTAAAGAATATAATTCATAAACATATAAATAATACCCAAAAAATCAGATTTGATGAAATTAAAATCTATTTAAATATTTTTTCCAAGGGTGAATTTGGGAAAATGTAATATATAGTCATTGTCAATAGTGAAGGACAGATTGGAACAGACCAGAAATATTGATTTAAAAAAATGTACGGACTTGCCGACGATTCGTTTATACGACTGGATAGAAAGTTACGGAACTATAGCGCAATTTAAAATATATACATGTATACATTGAACATAAGAAAAAAACATATATTTTGAATAAATAGGGGTAAAAGTGTTGTAAATAGACTAGTCCACGTATGCCAACAGTATGTAATCATCGAATTGTATACCAGAAGAAGAAGAGAACCAATTTGATTTAAATACAGGTCGATGTATAACTTTTGCTTTGGTTCATTGAAGCTGTGGACCTAGTAAAATCACAGATTTATATTTCAATAAGATTGTTCTCGAACAAAGGAAGTAATTCGTCATCACAATTGTTATATATGCCACTGGACGAACACTAATTATCCCCAGGGAATGTGAATATTTTGCTGGGAAACTTTTGAGTATCAAAGTTTCAAATCAATTTCGGGATTTATTTTCTTTCTTGGTATTCAATAACAGAAAAAAGAATAAATTACTTGTTCGCTAAATACATGAAATAGGGGTATTCTTGTCAGATAAAAGACTTTTAGTTATATTTAAAAAATAGGGAAATATGACATTAAATTGGTTCTGTCTTTTTTTAAACATCGTTAAAAAGATGTGTGTCTAAGGTGAACGCCACAAGAACCCAGTAATACTAGTACGAGAGTATAGCATGTAAACAATCCTTCTCAATAATACGGTTGTATTGGAAATCTTTTCATACAGATTGACAACTCATTGTCCGATATGCATGTAATATTTGCCACATGACGCCCATAGTTCTTTCTACCATCATCATCTTATTCTGTGATATTGCTGTAAACATCGATGGTTCACACCCAAACAAAATGGGAGTAATTGACCTTCAGAGCTTCTCCGTGTTATACACTTGTGAAATATATAGACGAAATTTCTGTATTGAAATGAATCTACATCTCACAAACAGGATTTTCAAATAACGATTGTGAGTAATCACCTTACAAACCAATATAAACGTATGGCAAGATATAACCATGAAGGAATTTAGTTTTTGTCAGACGCAAGAACTCATCACTATATATATCATAAACGTATACGTATATATATGCATACAGTTTCAAATATTAAGAACAAGCGGTCGATGTCGATAGTCTGTTTTCTAACTGTTCAGAGTTAGACATGTCACTTGTTCATTCTTGGAAGCCTTCATATTCCCCGTCTCTTTCTGATTGTGTTGACTATAAATGCTTGTATGGTAATTCTGTCGTTTATCTGTACAAGCGGTTGCATTTCCTCTCCTTTCCCAACAAAAAAACGAACGAAACGCCACTAGTCTGATTTCTCTGGAGCTCATCCTCAATGGCTCTTATACGTCAGGAAACTTACATGTATACGAATAATGATTGTTTCAAGAACAACGATGTATGAACGAACTATTATAAATTCGTCAATATCAGTTATGCATGACTAAAATATAACTTTTATTACAACTACTGTATTACTTATTTGGATTAATGACGGCTATCATGTTCAACATTGCACAAATATTATCATAGAATTTTAAAAAAAAATCCTCAAAAATCCTCAAAAGAAATAATGCCTTAGCTTAGATAATTGCTATTCTTTTCACAAAAAGTTCGTGTAAATGATTGTCAAATGAATTTAATTATGTAAGAATAAAATGTTAAAAAGAAACTAAAAAAAAATCATGCATGTTGTATGTTGTATTTTTTTGTCAATTAAAAAACTTTAAAATTGCAATAGTTTTATTAGCATTTAAACACAGCCAGATTTGAATACAAGTTAAGAAATTCCGGTAAAGTCAATGATATCAAACAGATGTACAATGGTATATTAAATTGGGTAATATTGCATTTAGTTTTTATAAAAGATTAAAACTACTATTTTTTGCTTCATATTTGAATCTTTACGCCAATTGCCGCTAAGAAAGTAATCAAAAATTGTTTCCTTTTATTTTTATACACTTTCGGAATTACGAATCTGAATTTTATTTTCAATTAATTTACACAATTTAATTATTGTATCTTTATCCTCATCGTGTATTAAATCTTAGTGTATTAACATCGTGACAGCATACTCTTTCTAATCCTTTCTGTTTATCCTTTCCAAATAACAACATTTATACCTGTGTACGCTTGAACTCACACCTGCGGCTAAATAGCTACAAGGTAAACGAATTGACCTCAAGCCGAGAAATATACAGTGACCTTTACAAAATAATATACACACTCTGCTCACACATTACTTGCATTGAAATGATTATCAAAACAATAACGGTAAATAGAACTGAAATATTTTCATTTCAATATCAGTAAAAATGTTCAATAAATATTTTATGAAAAAAATCTCAACAATAATTAATTAAATTTATTCAAAAACATTTACTAGAGATAATTTTATAGGAGTTTAATTCAATCAATACAAAACGGTATATGCATATTCATTTTCGTTCATTCTTATATTGTGGTTAATAACTTCGACCATTCGTCAGCTGTGCGCTTTTAATTACGTATATTGTCGATAAGCTATAAGAGTTAAACAGATTTTATTTTTTCCCAAAATTCAATAAATCGGGCTAATACGTCACGACCCACTCGAGAATTCAACCAAAAAAGTTACAAATACTTGATTTTCTCCGTTATTAGAAGGAATATAAATTTAAAACTTTGCAAATGTGTTTTTTATGTTAAGATGAACATAATTAGATGATAAGTAAAAAATCGCGGAATTTCCCTTTAAGCTAATGAAACAGAAACCCAACAACAACAAAATTCTACATGTATATACAAAATTAATATCTTCAGTGGAGAACATAATTATCGCCTCAAGTACAACTAGCATATCATACTTAATAGATATTCGTAATTATTAAAGTATTGAAATACATATATGTATACGAATACGGACACACTGACACATATCGATATGTAAACCTAGAAATATAAAATCGTTTAAACCAATAAAGGGGATACGGACCATACATCGAGTAAAAACAAAAAATCTACAAACGGTACTAGTTCGAACCGTGTCATGCTATTGTGGCATTCGTTACGCGTCCGTTTTATTTGGTCAGTACATCAATGAACTCCTAATGGATAACAATTTTGTCAACGACAAACTTTTATTTTCACCCGTTAGTCGTCCGTTCGTGGTATCCGGTAAGGTGTGACCGAGGCTTAACGGATAGCTCGAACGGATGACTAACGGATATTTTTTTTCAATCCGTTCATGTCCGAAGGACGTTCGTTCTTATCCTTTAGACCTCCGTCCATATCCGTTGCATGTCCGTTAAGCGTACTTTTTATCCGTCGACGTCCGTTTTATCCGGTGGAAAATTTTGAGGATGTTCAAAACTTTGAACGGACGTCAAACGGATGAAATGTCCGTTGAACGTCCGGTAGGCGTCCGTTTTGTACGGTACTCGTCCGTTTCGTTTCCGTTTTGTATCCGTTACTTGTCCGTTATACATCCGTTTGAGGTCTGGCAGATAAATTCACCAACGGACTTCTTCCGGACGTATAACGGATAAAACGGATGATGAACGGATCTGAAACGGATACATGCCAATTGAAAATTTCGCGTCAGAAATACCAATTAGATTTTTTAAGGTTCCTGAATTCTTTTTTTTCATAACGGATCTTAGAGTAAGGGCACGTCTTCACAATCAAGCAGCTCTTATTCAGGCCAGATACTGCCCTTTGGCGGCATTTTGAAGAACAAACCAAAACCAGTTACACAGAAACATTTTGAACATTTATGCGATTTACAAGTATTATTATTGTCGCCTTTAATTTTTCCGTATATCTTGTTCATCCGTTTTATCCGGTATGCTTTCGTTAGGTGTCCGTTTTATGCGGTACTCGTCCGTTGGGTGTACGTTCGACATCCGTTCTGTCCGTTACGTTTCCGTTTCTCGTACGTTGAATATCCGGTGTGTGTCCGTTATGCATTAGTTACGCGTCCGTTTCATTTGGTCAGTACATCAATGGACTCCCAACGGATAACAATTGTGTCAACGGACAACTTTTATTTTCATCCGTTAGGCGTCCGTTCGTGGTATCCGGTAAGGTGTGACCGAGGCTTTAGATTGAGAAAAGTTATTTTTAAAGATCAAATTGCTTAATCAGAAATAGTGTACATTAAATGATTTACTTACGCTATGGTTGCCACAATAACACACAAAACGAGAACAATGGACACTGCAGTTATAACTATAACATAGTTTTCTGAAAAATTAATAAGTAGGAATATATTGTTTAAAGATAGTAACATGAACGTTAAATATAGAACAGAACCTACTTCTTGTATTTGTCTGAATTCATTCATTAAACTACGTATTGAAATACAGTCAACTCTAGAATTTAGCTGGAATCAAAAAGAGAGTGTCTAGAAATGCAAGGTATCCTCCTTATAGCTCAAAACATTTGCGACATGTCCAGGAAATAAGCTACACTGTTGTAATCAGGATAAAGAAGAGGATTTTGTTTTACTAAATTTTTCATAGTTTTCATAAAAAGCATTTATGTCGTCATACATCACATAACTATTGAACGAATTGTTTGGTCAACTATACCAACAGTAATCTGATATATTTTATATAGTTAACGCATTATGACGCTGTCAAGATCTCAGACCTTAATTTCATTTATTCGATTTAAATGTTCTATTAAGGTATCAGTTTTGTCAACTCTTGAGCTGTGATTTATGTGTGCTAAGTCTTTAGGTTCTATATTTTATTTTGTGAACTATTGTTTGTCGTTTGGTCTTTTTTATTTTTTACCATGATGTTTATCGTCGACTTATGAGTTTTGTATATACTTCGTCTCTCTTTTTACGGTACCACTGCAAGTTAACAACTATATTTTTATTTCATTTGGTAGACTCGGTAGTCGAAAGGTTTATGTAGTTCATCTATGTCAATGTTTGTGTTGTGAGGTAGATTCTCGATCATGGCTATCTGCGTTCAATCATTATTGACATTGTTTGACAGTTTTCTTGCTAAAGCTCGATCGATCGATAAACTGACAACGCTATGGCTAAAAATGAAAATCGGCAGACAGACATACGGCAGAACATACAGCACAACATCGAAAACTAGAGTCTGAGAAACACAAACCCCCACTTTTCAATTCATGAGATATATAGTGCATTCCCTAGATGCTGAGACGTCTTTTCGCTGGAATGATTAAATCAAGGCAGAACACCTCATATAAGAAACCAATGTTTTAATTAATAATTGCTGTTGTAGGAGTTTATATTTAGTTTTTGACAAATACTAAATATAAAAAAAAAACAACATAATACATTGAAGGTAAATTCAAATACTTTGTTAACCTATTCTAATTTTCCCCACCTGTTGACTTTTTTTCTACAACTGTTAGAGTTGTTCTGTTAAATTGAGACAAAACAATAGTTGTGCTAGCATCATCATGCTCATCTTTGGACGTGGTTTGTCGTGTATCTAAAGAAATGTGTAAATGGAAATAAACGACTAAAATTAACATAAACCTACTAGTATACTACAATTAAATATTCAATTATTTTTCATAATTTGATCATATTTAAGATTTATAAACCTGCCGCATTAGCGAACATAAAAGTATAAACAAGTAGTACTGCAAAAGTTAATTCATTAAAATGTTCTTAATATTAAGACAATGCTTACAGATGACTATACGTTCATCTGTAATAAGATATAACCCATTTCGAAGCAATACGTGCGATCTTTGGGACTTTCCGTGTGAAACGTATTCTGTGACTGCAGATCTTTTACGATAAATAATTTAGCTAATCTTCAATCAATTTCATCTTCATGTCTAATATTTCATGTACTGAGTTACACTTCTAGATTCTACTGACTAGCCAACCGAAAACTGAATTTTAAGTTCAGTCTAAGTGGCCAAATGGTCTTGAGCGCTTCACACAGTACAGGCGTGGTTGTCTAGATATCCCAATAGCATGAGTTCGAATACCGGCGAAGAAAGAACAACAATTTGCTTCATCAAATTTTCAGATTTAACATTGGTTTGCTGATATTTAGAGTTATTATGAATATTATATGGGTTTATAGCAATGTATCATCTCCACTGTTGAACTGGTTAGTAAACATACTTAATACTACCTAAAGCATTCGAAATTTTATCTGATAATATCAATCTACTTTTGACTGTAATGTCCAAAAACGTTATAAAACGGAATGAATATATACAACAAAAATATACTCACAACATAAGGAATATAGTTCATTGTCACACTTTTCAGTTTCAAGTCTAACCTCAGATCCATCAATAACTAGTGTCAGGCATAATGCATCTCTTGGTAAAGTAACTAGAAAGGATATTGAGTGTTATAGTCATAGTCATAGTATAATGATATATTTTATCATGCATATACGTTTTCTTTTTCCCCACATTATTAGTGAATAAATGTATAAGGATGTATATATAATGAAAATTGTGGATTAATGCTTCCCCTCGCCCCCCCCCCCCCCAAAAAAAAAATAAAATGATCGAGCAATAATAATAACATTTTCTTTTTGTTTTTCAAGACTTTTGTTGAAAAATGTATACATTTACTAATGAAGGAGGATTTAGTCCTCTAAATTAAGTTTGACCCTGGCACATTTCTATGTTGCAATCTCTATATTAATATCGGGAGATATGATCGGTATGATTACCAAATGAGACAACTATCAAACGACGTCCAAATACATTGGATGCAAACCATTATAGAAAAATACCACGATCTTCAACGATGAGAAAATCCAAAAACTTATTATCGGCTATAAAAGATATACAAGACCCCGAATGTTGCAACATACCAATTAATGAAACAAACTCTCATCAGTGTGTTTTTCACTGCAAACTTTTTATAATGAATAAGGGTTCATTGCATAAAGTAGATCAATATATCTATAAATGATGATTTATTCTAGAGACGATATAGAAGATACCACGAAAACAAAACAGTTAACGATTCGAAAAGACACTGACAGCTCAAAGGCGGAAGAAAATCAGTGAAATAAAAATAAAACCAATAGAAAAATACGACACAAAGCAATAAACATGATAAACTAAATTTCGAATCAACACAACACGGTGAAATTGCATACAGGTAGAAAAGGACTATCCATTCCTACCTATTAGGGAAGATGTACCCGCGTGTAATATCTACATATTCTAACTTTAATAGCACCATTGTTTATACTTATAGCGGGATTTACTTCTAAATTAGTCTATTATCATTTTATTTCAATTAATGGCTTGTTACAATATCCTTCATGAGTCCGAGCTCCTCCTGATATTCCCTGCTACATTCCACTAAACACTCAGGGGGTAGTAATTTGTTGTAATTATTCAGATGTTTAGAATGGTTGCTTAAACATTACTTTTAATTTTCAAACATAATCTTCTATTGAACTCATTAAGAAAAATTAGGAAACATTGACATTATTTTATTTTTGATGAGATATATAATATGTTTTGTAAATTAAAAAAAAACAATAATAGTAAACAAATAGTTCAAGTAAAAATAGTCTTTGTCAGAAGTTTTATATCAAAATAGCCAGTGTCTTAGTTTTATCTTAAAAGTTATTTTACTGTTCTTTAAAACTTCATTTATTTTATTCCAAACATGTTAAAAAAAGAGGGACGAAAGATACCAAAGGGACATTAAAATACGGACACAGTAATCAGTATAAATAAGTTATCATAATCTTATTCTTGACAGTTGTGTACAAAATTTACAAAAACTATTGTTTACTATATTGCATCTAATAAAAGTTTCTTTGGTCCAATAGCTGGTTCATTTTTTTATTTATCAGGGACTTGCATCAAAGTTTGTTTGATAGTGATTCTAATTTCATAGGTAAACCGTCGAATATAAAGGACACGGTAAGATAGGCATCAGAGAACGGCCCCCTAATTTCGTTCAAATTAAGAGTGACTTGCCATTAATTATAATACTATATTTTAAAAGTTTACAACTTATATTTTAGTAAACATCAATAGATATTTTAGCTTCCGCTGATATTATTCATGCTCTGTTGCTGTTAACACCTCAAGATTCGCGAAAAGGGCAGACAAATGGCAGTTTCCAAACCCATTTCTGCATTTTAAACTATGAGCGTACATACGGCCCACGATCATATTTGTACCATGCATTCCTTAAACATAAATGTTGGTGTAGTTCAAAAATTTTAGTGGGCCGTAGGTACGCTCATAGTTAAAAATTAAAAAAAGTGACAAAAATCGTCGTAGTTTTCATTGAATCATCGAAATTTTTTAAACGATCTGTGGACCGGAGATGTCTTCTGGTATTCACTGAATCCGACGACAGACTATATTTATATATGCATGCTACGCTATAATTTCTACTTTCTTTAGGACAAACATTATACATATTTGACACGCAGGTGGAAGTCAGGTTCGCTGCTGTATGCCCTGAGGTAATCGGTGCCCTGAGGTAATCGTGGTAATGCATCATTGATTAAATACGCACGAAAATATAGTTCTTATTTAGATAGATCTTAATACCAAATTTTAATGTGACCAAATACCAAAGATGTCAACAAACTTCCCAAATGATTTTATTATTTGTATTCACCGATCATTTATTTCGTTTGACACAGGAAAACAGGATATTTATTATTCATGAATTTAAAGTGACATTTTAGCAGACTGTCGAATTTTGACCAAAAATCAGAAGGAACTGTGAAAACTTTAGAGAAACTTCTGGAACGTAATTGTAAATGAAACCAAAGTTATATCATAACTGGTTCGGGCTCAAATAGTGCCTTTTCATATTTTGTTTTATAATTGACGACATCGTCGTCCTGGAATGTATAAATTAATATAAATCTCCGTTGACACTGTTGTGAAAACTGCTTTCTTTCACGTCCGCATTACTATCAAGTATGGCATGCCAAGTAAACATTTTATGTAAACATTAAATATAAATACAGCTGGCGAAAACAAATTACAGAACTGAATAATAACATACATATGTAATTCATATGGCACAAGAAGACACCATGTGACAATTTTAATCATTATGTAAGTGTAACAATAATAAAGATCCAACAAAACTATCATACACTTTTATGATCTAAATTATGTATCTTGAGTAATTTTTTGGTTATGGTGTGGAATTGGACTTATGATTTGTTATTGTCCCACGCCTTCCCGTTGCTCTTTTTCAATGAAAACGCGTGCTACTTCGTATTTCTTGTTTGCAAGTTATTCTTTACATTTTTTTCCGATATATATTATATATAAGCATGCATGAAGTATTTGCCACTGGACGGACAGAAAACAACATTTAGCCAATCATATCTCCTCAAAATTAACAGTACTACAATGACTTTGAATATACTCAAAAGAATAGAAGATTCGTTTATTTTTTATTCAGATATTCACACGTCAAAGAAAAAAAATGAATATTTAATATCAAAGAAAAAACTCGCATCATAGTCAAAGATGTCTCTTACTTGTAATTTTGTACACTAGACGTGTGTTTTATGTACAACGACTCATCAGTGACAGTCGAATAAAAAAATGTAAAAAAATCATAACAGGATCAAAAGTCCGAATATTTTGCCAAATACAGATAAGGTTATCTATTCCTGAATAGGCATTTTAATTCATCTACTATATTTATTTAATTGTACAATGAATTAATTAAAGGGTGCATATTGTAAGAATCTATCTTATATAAATACTTGCTTGAACATACAAATCCACTCAAAAGAAAAACTTCTGCATCATTTATATAGAAATAAAAAGATGTGGTATGAGTGCCAATGATACTACTCTCCATCTAAGTCACAACGTGTAAAAGGTAAACAATTATAGGACAAAGTAAGTTCATACAGACAATCTGCACTGCATTCAATTTAATTTGTTCAATAAAATGACTAATTAATTTGTAGTTAGCTTTAATTCAAACATGGTTTGCTGTTGCTAAGCAACACTTGTGTTGCTATGGTCAATACGAAATTTGTTCAGAATAAAAGATGTATATGAAGAAATATTGGAATGAAACACCATTTGGAAAGAAAAATCTTTAAACATCTGCTTAATTCATACTTCAGAGGGGCAAGCATCCTTTTTTTAGCCGTTGCTAAGGTTGTTTTTAGGCATATAGTAAACTAAATCATATCAACGAAAACTTTTCATGTGTGACTTCAAGTTCTTCTTGGACAAACAATATTATTTGCAAATATTTAAATTTGTACGGATAAAGCAATTAATATGTGATAATTGTTATTCTTGATAAAAACCGTTCCTTTCACCGAAACACAACAAAATCGTTATTTTATGAAGTGTCTACACTAAGACTATCAATGATATCAGTATAACCTTATTTGGAGATTGGACCAAAAACGGCCCTAACTCGTACCTTGTCCTTTGTTTCTTTTATATTAACAGCACTTTTTACAGCATTTTCCGTATTCAAAATTGCTGCCCCTGCTTTTGGTATTGATTCATTTCTAAATTAATTTTAGCCATCCACTTTGATTTATTTTTTAGTTTATTTAAAACGGTGTGTTGAGAAATGCAATTTTTTTTATCTATGATATCATTAACATAAATAAGATCGCTTTTAATCCATTTTTTCTTCAAAAATATAGCTTTATTTTCAATTGTTTTCCATAACATTATTTTCTTATATCTGTAAATGCTTCTTTTTTTTCGTCAGACCTCCACCAGTAAATTTGAAACAATTCATGATATTTTTATAAAAGACTGGGATGTGTTCAAGGCATCGTCTGGCTTAGCCCGACTGTTTGTTTGAAACACCTACCAGTTTGACACAAAATTATAAAAAAAAATGGTTGTCTTTACATGATTTAAGGTGTCCTACCTATAACCCCTCTGTTTTATTTCTGTTTGATAGAACTAAATATTTCAATTCGTGCATAGATATACTTGAAAGTAATATTTAGAACAACAAAATAAAGAAGTATCATCTGCTAGTTGCGAAATTGTTATACTATGATTTGTGAAATCCAATTTGATTCTGATACCTTTAAAATCAGTATTAACTTTTTGTTAAATATAATAAAGAAGAGTACTTACCATTCCCCCATATAATTCTTTCTGCGACATGAGCTCCAATCCAATGTTGTGTTCGTGGACACAGACTTTCGATACTACTTGTAAGAATCGAATTTGTTTTATGACATTTTTCTCTAGCGTCGTACCAAGATGCAGTTTCATTATAACATTCATCGGTGTATGTGTAACCTAATAATTTATGAAAAAATATATCACAACTTGATTGATTACCAATATTCAGTGTTTGTAATACAAAGAATTAAAACTAAATTTAAGATTGATCACACTTTCACTTTCACTTTTATACGTTACAAGATCATTTAACATGTTGAATTACCAAAAAAAAGGACTTTTGAATCTCTTATATCTGGTAGGATATATTCTCTCAAAATATGCAACTGAGTATTGAAATTGCTTTCATCGAGCACATATATATATGTATAGTTATCAAAGGTACCAGGATTATAATTTAATACGCCAGACGCGCGTTTCGTCATTATAAGACTCATAAATAACGCCCAGATCAAAACAGTTATAAAACCAAACAAGTATAAAGTTCAAGAGCATTGAGGACTTGAACTTTCTAAAAAAGTTGTGCCAAATACGGCCAAGGTAATCTATTCCTCGGATCAGACAATTCTTCTTTCGAAATCTTTAAAGTTTTGTAAACAGGAAATTTACTTAAATGACCTCACAATTGATATTCATGTCAACACCGAAGTGTTGACTATTGATCTGGTGATACCTTCGGAGACGAAACGTCCACCAGCAGTGAAGTTTACACAAGGCAGTCACCTTCAGCTTTGATAAAGACCATACGGATATTCTGTATAGGATCACTTAATAGCATTAAATGATTTTATTAGCCTATCTCTTGTCTGTATTGTATTTTCATCTTGTAAGTAATCTTCTGCGTTGAAGTACATATATTTTGTTTCATTAACATTGTCAGGTTTCACCTAAGGAGCACAATAGTTATCAAAGTTTAAAAACAGGCCTTACTTTGACCTATAACGGTTTACATTTTACACATTGTGATTTGGATGGAGAGTTTTCTCATTTGCACTCAAAACCCATCTTCTTATATAGATGTAGTAAAAAGAAGATATATATGCACATTTTCATTGTGAAGGATTTGAAAAAATTGCATTCTCTTTCTAATATACTCTCTATATAATTGTCGTTACTAGGATTATACTTGTTTCACCTTTACTACCAATGTTTCTCTTTGTTCTAAATGACTTGTACAACCTAAAAATCAAGTTTTTAAGCTTTGTTTTGTCTCTTCTTTTCCTCTGCATACCAACACAGTTTTTGCTACCTTTTATTGCTTTTATTTACATTGTTTAAAGATGATTGTTTCCTCAATCAAGCAAACAAATCAAAGTAAAAATCAAACGGCACTTTGTGTCAAATGTTTACGACATCATTTATACCCATCTCTATTTTTTCAAAAGGTCCGTTCATCGACCTATATATACTAAGAAAAATACCCTAGAGCTATCAGTTGATAAAAGTCCATAAGAATATTCCATAATTGATAACTCTCAAGTTGAACGTTTTGTGATTTTATTTAATTTACATAATTGAAGAGAAAGTATGCTTACTTTGCAGAAATGAATCTGTTAAACATTCATTTATGGGCATGTGCATATTAAATTAAGTACATCAATTGGTGCATCAAATTTTGCAGGTTACTGCCATGATAAAAAGAAAATGCCATTCTGCCCTATTTTGATTTAAATCCAGTCTAAACAAAAATATCCCTCTGTAAAATTATCCCTCTATAGAAGGATTATCCCCCTATACAGGTATAATCACCATATAGAGGGTTTGTTCCCAACCTGTTATAAGTTTACCTAAATAAGATAAACCTATACATTGTGAATTGTTCAATACATGTATTATACATTTTGAAGTTTATTATATCAATAATAGAAGACATTTTTTATTTGGGAATTTCAAGTTCAAGAAATACGTCAAGTGAAAGTATAATGACATAATTTTGCGAACATACAAATATTTACAAAGATAATTGATATTTCAACCGAGTCATTTGTAAATTGTACATTTGCAATTTGTAGTATAGATTTTAACATGTGTATAACATGTATGGGAAAATTAAACAAATATACAATTCATTACTAAAGGGACCGTGTAACACTTTTAAAAAAAAAAATTTGGAATTTCAGATTTTTAGAATTTTGATCAAAATTTCAAAATTTTATAATTCCAAAATTTTTAAAAAGCTTTGAAAGGAGTAGGTCCAGTAAGACCCCCTTTTGGCCCCAAAATATAGCAGTTTTACAAAATTGTTTAAATGTAAACTTTTAGTTATTTATTGGACAGAAAGTGCTTCTGCTACATAAATATGGGCTGTTTTTGACAATACAATGCACATATGTCGGGTAGTAGCACCATTAGTCACGCTAAATTACTGAAATCTCCACAATTCTAGCATTTAAGTTAAATTTTAGACGGTTTCCGTGTAAAACGAAAGTTGCCGCATTCGTGTTCATCCTTAATATTGAAGTTGTATTTGATGATAATACATAACATATATAAAGGTTGTGGATGAACACGGATGCGGCAACTTTCATTTTGACAAAAACCATCTGAAAAGTGACATTTTTAGGCATATTTGGTAGATTTTTCATATTTGAGCTTGAATCGGACCGTTTGTAATGACTAAATCAGTTAAAATCTTTCACACAAACTAATTGAATCAAATGAAATAGACATTTATGTGTTTAACAAGTGGTCAAAATCATTCGTCAGATGAACTTGAAATTTGAGACCAAAATCGGTCCTTACCGGACCTACTCTTTTTAAAATTTTTACCAAATAATTAAAATTTTTAAATTCTAACTATAGTTCTTAAATTTGATAATTTAGATATCAAACTTTAAAAGTAATAAAATTAATGTGCAGTTTCGATTATTTCGCTTTTTGAAAGTTGATTTTTCAATATTTTTTTTATGAAGATATCAAAATTATAAAAGGGGCGAAAAGAAGGACACCTGTAATCTGTGAAACGAAAGGAAAGTGGAATGAAAAGAAACAAAATGAAATGAATAGTTACTGTTACTTAAAAGTTAATGTATAAAATAAGACAAGAGAAAGGCAGTTGTGAGTGGTGAAAAATTGGATAACAAGATAAATATTTCTCAAACGCGGAGAATTCATGTTAAAAACATGAAACATGGCTCTGACTATGATCGTTCTTAGTTACACTACAAACCAGTAAAAGTCTGAAATGGCTTACATGCATATCTGTAATCGACTGTACTGATTTTTGCTCGACCAGTCTGAATTGGTCTGAAATTCGTTTGATAATACTCTACTGTAGTCTGAACCATACTTGACTTAAGGCTGTACATTGACCTATAATGGTTTACTTTTTTCAAATTGTTATTTGGATGGAGAGTTGTCTCATTGGCACTCACACCACATCCTCCTATATCTATTGACAGTCTGAACTTAGTACTCGACCAGTACTTAACCATTTTATACGAGTTTGAACCATGTTCGACTTAGTTTAAACCATACTCGACCTAGTCTGAACCATACTCGACCTTGTCTGAACCACACTCGACCAAGTCTTAACCAACCTAGACCTATTCTTTGTATCTATCAACTGCATTTTATTAATTCAGGAAATGATTAAAAAAAAGACCAAAAATTTGAACAACTTCAAATAAAAAATGTATGCAATATAGTTTTGAATTTAAAATTTCATAATAATCAATCATAATAGAACTTCAACACAATATTCATCAACACTTACAGAACTATATATAAATGTATCATCTTTAAAATATAAATAATACAAGCTGATCATATAATCTCAAAAATTAATCGTGACTTATATTTGCAATGTTATTAAAATTCTTTTGAAAGTTTCCGAAGTATTTTATGGATCATTTTCACCATTAACTTAAGTTTAGTATAGATTTATGGTGTCAGCAGAGTTTAGATAATAATGCAGTGAATATTCTTTTTTTTTCATTAATATATATATGATACAGTGCAGGCGATTTGGTGTCACGATATCTCAGTAGCATGGGTTCGAATCCCGGCGAGGGAAGAACAAAAAGTTCGCGAAAGCAAATTTACAGATCTAACATTGTTGGGTTGATGATTAGACGAGTTGTATATGTTAGCGGTAATAAGTGAAATTAGGCATTAAGCTTAAATCCTAGGCAATAAGCTAACGCCTAGGCAGTAAGTCTATTGCCTAAATAATGTTAGGCACTAGTCTTAAATCCTAGGATTTAGGCTTAAATCCTGAAAAATGTGTGCAGGCATTAAGCTTAATGCCTAAAATATAAATACAAGTAAATAAAAGACATTTATTCATTTAAATACAAATATTTTTGTTACATAATAACATTACGAGAACAGGGGCCTGTTTAAAGAAACTGTCCTAACATCGGTCCTATAAGATATTCTTATAAGATACTTTAGGATTATCTAAGCTAGGATGTACTAACCGCTGTCCTAAGTATTTGCGTAAAAGAAAATAGCAAATGATAAAAAAAAGGAATATTTGATTTATAAAGTGATTATTTATTAAAAAAATAATGATTAGTTTTGAATTGAAGGCAACAAATTATTCTGATATTATACATTTGAATAAAGGCAACAGTAGTATACCGCTGTTCAAACTCATAAATCCATGGACAAACAACAAAATCGGGGTAACAAACTAAAACTGACGGAAACGCATAAATATAAGAGGAGAACAACGACACAACACTACAATGTAACTAACACACACAGAAACGGACCAAGCATCAGACAAAATCCCACGAGAATAACAAATATAACATCAAAACCAAATACATGAATTTGGGATAGACAAGTACCGTGAAACGTCTTACCGTAATGTCAATTTACACTCAAAAATAAGAGAAAACAAACGACGCAATGTTAAATTGTAACACACACAGAAACGAACTATAATATAACAATTGCCATATTCCTGACTTGGTACAGGACATTTTTAAAGGAAAAAATGGTGGGTTGAACCTGGTTTTGTGGCATGCCAAACCTCGCACTTTAATGGCAATGTTAAATATAACATAGAAATGACAACATAATATTACAGGACTTCAATACAAATAAATAGGACAACGTATTAGACAAAGAAACACATGATTAATGAATAACAAAAAGCATCAGGTTTACAATTTAATACGCCAAAAACGCGCCTCGTCCACACAAGACTCACCAGTGACGCCCAGATATAAAAGATCGAAAGCGAAAAAAAGTACAAAGTTGTACAGCACTGAAGATCAAAAGTTGAAAAAGGTTGTGTCAAATACGGCTAAGTTTGTATGCTTGGGATAAGAACATCCTAATTATTTAGAACAATTAATGCTATTGCAAACAGTTAATTTTATCAAATGAATATAACAGATATACATAATGAAACTGAAGTATTAACTCATTACATAAAACAAACACGAATACATAATGAATGACCAACACAGAATAGACACACCCGACTCAGTCCAGGCCTCAACGCAGTAAATTATGAAAATGACGTCACATACGACGGTGAAAAGGCATTAAAAATTACGTCACATACGATGGTGAAAAGGCATTAAAAATTTGAACATGTGAAATTTCTGAAACAGCAGAAAAATTACGTCACATATGAAAAACTATATCTCAAAAGTAAGATAGAATTAGGATTGATTAAAGATTAAAATAGAACTAAATACTGATATTGCATTTAAACACAATGCATATTGCAATACTTATTAATAGCAATTAACTATAATATGTATATGTGCAGTTTGTTATGAATCCAACTTCAAACTTAAATTATCGTACAGATTATGTTGACCAAAATTAAATCTAATAAATGACGGCGGTGATTAATTTTTGTTTCCATAACACATAAATATAATAGAAAAGACGTCAACACATTTGACAAAATCCGATGAGAATTACAAATATAACATTAAACATTTAAACTAAATACATGAGTTTGGGATAGACAAGTACCGTAACACGTCTTATAGTAATGCAAATTCACACTCAGCAAAACAGTCACAATCGGGAATAAGTCACGTTTGGTAATTAAAAGATTAGACGACATAATGACAAACCACATCTACCATGTGGTAAAAATGTCCTTAGCTAGTTTGGTTAAACACACATCGTATGGATCCACCAATTCGTGATGGTGTCCATAAAATTTACGGAGTGTCAATTTTAATCTGTCCTCCTCATTAAACTCTATAAAACAAAACTTAAGAAAAAAAAATATTATAATGTTTTATATCAGAATTAAACAAACTAATTGTTAATAGTTAAAATTAAATATATAATCGGTAAAATCATTATATGCGTTGAGGGAGCTGAATTCGAAGTGTCACAGTTTCATACTTAAAAGTTCGAAAGCTATGACGCGGAATTAGGGTCATAAACATCGAATTTAGCATATGCTTAAATCATTTTAGCATATGCTAAAATGATTTTAGCATAAGCTAAATTCCTTTTAGCTTAAGCTAAATTCATTTTAGCAAAAGCTGAATTCTTTTTTGCATAAGCTTAAATCAATTTAGCATATGCTGAATTGTTTAGCATATACATAAATGTTGGCGCGGAATCAAGGTCATAATTATTAAGATTAAAGTTTATTTTAGCATATACTTAATGAATTTAGCTTTTGCTCAAATGATTTTAGCTTGTGCTGAAATGAATTAAGCTTATGTTAAAATGATTTTAGCTTATGCTAAAAAGATTTAAGCTTATGCTAAAATGATTTTAGCTTATGCTAAAATGAATTCAGCTTATGCTTAATTAATTGTTTTATCCCATCAAAATCTCGCTTTCTTAACTACTTTTATACTTTTCTCTGGTATTCATAAATAACCACTGTTTTAAATTAATAAATGTTTTTCTTAATGTAAATACATATATAAAAAGTGGGGACTATGGTCCTCTGTCATCCCACTAAATCAGTCTTTGCTACCAATTAAGCCGATTTTGTATAAAAATTTAGGTCTCAGATGTTGTAAAATTTTCAAATTCTGGACACGTGTTTGTTGTTTAAATAAAATTCTATGTGTAATTGTGTATACATTGTATTCGACCTTTACCGGTGCTATAGATATACAATGTGTACAATTGTTTCCGATTGCTTGAATGAAAACTTCACTACTGTGTGGTGTTAAAAGGTCGAATACAATGTATACATTAAAATCGATGACAAGTTGAGATTAGAACAAATGATGTTTTTCAATCTTGTTTAATGATTTAGCACTATCAGCAATACAGGTCAATTTTTATTTGCATCACAATCCCATTTGTAGCTTTTGAGTAGTTCTGTTTTTGATAGTTCTTAACTTTTGCCAATCCTTTTTACCTGTAACAGAAGAGGTCAGTGCCAAACCTCCGGGGACCTCGACCCACCCCACCGGGTTTCGACCATCTGTATATTAATTTCAGATTTTAAAAATAACAATGTACCAAAATCAAGTAAAACATAGTGACTAAAGAAAATCTCCAAAAAAGAACATTTGAAAAATTATGCAAAATTGAAATTATACAGCAACCATTTGATTTTCTGAGGGGGAGCTATGGATGTTTTGATAAGTTTGATTTCACCCTCAGCTGCCACTATATGTAATGCTAAACTTGAAAGAAAAAAATTGCTTTCGACTTGTAGTCCGTAAACAAAATCCATAGCCCCCCCCCTCCCGCCCAGAAAATCAAATGGTTGCTGATTTAGTTGCAAACTCACTCGAGAAGAATAAATGCATCCAAGCTAGCGGTGCATGAGAGAATAGCAAAATCGACTGCTCGACCATTCACGAAAAACTTTGGATCCCGTTGTTCCTATTATACTGAGTTTAGCAAGAATTTCTCCCCCTGAATCAAACACTGATCAACTTATTTGTTTAAAAACAGTGCACAGAGTCGAAGTGCTTAAAAAAAGGTCAAGCCCAGGCACTTTTTTTTTTAGAAAAAAATATAACTGATACCTTAATCTAACGTATAGAGATATCTTTTTCTAACACAAGTGCCTGTGAGGCCAAGTAAATTTTCAGGTAAATTGCATTTGTAGTTTTAGATCGAGTTATTCTGTTTTCAATTGATGCAATCTTCTTTTTAGCGATATATTGGGGGAGGGGATAAATCGAATCGAATTCAATTAAATGTACATTTTTTGTACGTGTGAACGAGACATTAGACAGTGGCTGGATTTCCTATGAATTCAGCTTATGCTTAATTAATTATGTTATCCAATCAAAATCTTTTTTAACTACTTTTATACTTATCTCTGGTATAAATAAATAACCACTTTTCTCAAATTAATAAAGTTCTAAGTTGCGGATCCAGAGAGGGGCGTAGAGGGCGTACACCCTCTCCCCTTTGTTTGGACTTTTTTATATTATTAAATGACAAATCAGACTATACTTCGGGAACTTTGCCATTTTCCGTGTGCTCTAGTATTTACTTTTTTTGCGACAATTCGTTACTTATAAAGATATTTTTCCCTGGAATTTACTAATGGTTAAAGTCATGTGATTCGCTATGTTGGAGTTGACCAGTGAGTCGAACAAACGTTACTCAGTCATTTAAAATTCAAATAACAGTAATACATTGCTTAGGCTGGGGATGACAATCATAACACCTTTAAAGCGAAAAAAGGATTGAGAAAGAACGTATTAACTTCTATTTTACTATTCCACCAAACAGAAAGTAATACTCTATAGACTATTACACTCTTATGAGAAATAAAGGTTCCATAGAAATATTATTTACCTACGAAAACATGTTTAACCCCAAACGCCCAGCCTATTTTAAAACAACATAGCCGAATAATGAGCCAAAGTCTGTATAAGCTCTAGATAGATTTAAAGTCTAAGGTACGAACCATTTGAATTGAGAAGGCAGTATTAGATATTTGAGAGAAAACAAATGACTCTGATTTTTGCCTTAAACAAGTTCTGTTCGGAAGTTGACTGAAAACAATAGTTTTGTCCACGTTTTTGCTATTAGAAACAAAAATTTCCAACAGAATTATTTAGCATTAAGTGAACATGATGAATAAATACGGGCGTATTTTTATTTTGTTGCCGGGGTTTGCATGTCTGACCGGAATGTCTGTTTCGCCGAACTGATATGTTGAATACTTTTTTCATGACCAGACTGCAACCTGCCTGGGCGTAGATTTTCTGTCTCCATTTGACGACCATCATTCATAAATTCGTTGTCATAAGACTCATTCGTAGCCTTTGGTTGCTTTGGAACCCCTCACTTCCCTTAAATTTGTTGGGTGAAACAAATCAACCAAACATTGGAATAAAAATTGCTTGATTGCATTTTTTAACTCTTGTCGGTCGTTTTGTAAATTCCATCGAATAGCCAG
The DNA here is from genome assembly GCF_965363235.1 of Mytilus galloprovincialis. Taxonomy (NCBI): domain Eukaryota; kingdom Metazoa; phylum Mollusca; class Bivalvia; order Mytilida; family Mytilidae; genus Mytilus; species Mytilus galloprovincialis. The sequence goes on along the minus strand of NC_134846.1, from coordinate 5,229,265 downwards.
GCGTATATCTTGTTTACAACAAGAAAGCTGGGAGGTTATGATAACTTAACTTACAACATGTACAAACCGGCGAAAATTCTACTTGTCTATGTTTTACTGAGAAGTTCCACATTAAATTCATCAGTACATAGCTTTGGATCCATGCTATCATTTTATGAAAGACAATTAATAGGGAGAATACAGGATCGAAAATGTCCAACCCTTACGCTTTACAGCAACTACAAAATAAACATGCCCAACGACAGGAACCGTTTAAAAATTGCATGTTACACTTTAATATTTTATGTTTTTTAGCCCCAAAAAGGTCCCAAAATGTTTTTTCTAGCTCCGCTCGCCGATCTTTAAAAACTTTGCCCCCCTTTCCAAAATCCTGGATCCGCCCCTGGTTCTATTTTTCACAACACATGTACATCTATACATATAGTAACAATTAATCGAGAGAATATATCAAACTAATATACAATTCAATTACAGACTGCAGTCCGCATATACACATAACCCATTAATGGATAAAAGGGTAAAGGTGAGATAACTTTCATAAAAGTATGCCAACTTGACCAAACGACTTGTCAATATCAAACTGATATATAAAATCCCCCCTGAACAAAATAAATACATCCCGTTTGTTTTCAATGGTCAAGTCGTTTTGGTCATTTAGAATAAGTAAAAAATTCAATAATGCCATAACAATTTGCATTTTTGCGTCCTCAATCAATTATTCAATATATATATCAAATCTTTGCATATTATAATAGTAAAATCACTATCTTCTGCATATTCCAGTGTAAAATTGGTTATTTATATCTAGCCAACTTTAATAAATGGAATTATATTCATTGGCGGATCCAGTGGGTGGGGTGGGGGTTGTCACCGAATATAAGTTCCGTCATAATATTTATTCCAAAGATAATTTATCATGTAACAAAAGTTCCAATTGGAACATAATAAAAGGACCGATGCCTCAGAATTTTTATCACATAAAATAAATTCCAATAGGATGTTTTATTACATAATAAATTATCTTTTGAATAAATATTATTGTGGAAATTTTATCTTATGACTGGTATAACATTTTGACTTTTATCATTTTGACATATCATTCATTAAAATAAAAATGAAAAAATATTTTGTAATTATTTCGATTGGAAAAATTATTATGTAATATTTATTCCTGTTTGGAAAAATATTATGTAATATTTATTCCCGATTGGAAAAAGTATTGTAATATTTATTCCCGATTGGAAAAAGTATCATGTAATATTTATTCCAGATTGAAATTTTATAAAATATCTTTTCCGACCCAAAAATATTATTATAGTCTATCCATTACTACTGACAAAATGGTAAATTGGTATTTACAATTATTACGGTATAAGAACAGGTATCCTGAATATGGGGAATAATTAAATATTCATTTCTGAATTATCGACAATTACTGGTATGCATATTTGACCTTTAAATGATACGTTTCTCATTAGAATTTTAAATTTATATTTCAGAGCTGAACTTGTTAACATTTTTCACTTACCTTCAACATATGTCAAATCATTTAAAAACATACATATTTTCTCATACTCATCAGCCTCCATGTTTTAGTATACTTTCAGGTGTTGTGTTGTGTACAGGTGAATATATCTAACTCGTTAACACTTTTCAGTTTACATAATAATCAAATAATTAGCATTTAATCTGTTTTGATTTATATAATAATCAATCAAGTGTAAACTAAACTTCAGCATGATAGGAACATTATTTAGTTATACTCATCAACATATAAGATAAGTTCCTAATATCAATGGAACAAATAAAATACAGAAGGAAAAAGTATTCCATGACACAATTTCCACAGAACAAATATTATTATAATATTGTTTCCCTCGGGAACAAATATTATTAGGAACAAATATACGTTGACAGGCCGGGGGTTGGGACCCCCCATTTTTTGGCCGATCAATGCATTTGAATGGGGACATATAGTTTGAACCCCCCCCTTTGTCTAGGGTTGGGAACCCCTCCTTTTTAAAATGACTGGATTCGCCCCTGCAACACACTAGCCAGATACGCTGCTTCAACAAATACAACACTAAAAATAGGTTATTGCTGGTATTGAGCACACAATCCGTCATTAAGAATGACAACACTATAAATGCTTATTAAAACGCAGTACTTGTTTTTTCTTTATTGCCTAAATGCCTAAATGCAAAGTTTGCTATTCATCAAACCACAATTTCTAAGATATAAGTTTAGTTGTAGTTATACCTGAATAACGTATCATCAAGTGTTTTTATTTTATTAAGATTTCGCATTCATTTTGAATGTAACTTCTAAGAAGTAATATTGCTACATATACTTTCTATATTTTTTTACTGAATCGAATGTTACATCAGTGTGAAATTAGATGAATACATATATATTAAATACAGTATTCCTTGAAATGTTAGATCTTCAAGGACGAGCCTTAGCTTCATTCTTTATATGGCATTTAACCCTGTGATTAGAGCGTTACTGCCGGGTCTTTTGTAGACGAAACATGCGTCTGACGCACTTATCTATAGTTTGGTGTCTTTGATGAGTTTGTATTGCAACATACTTGTTTTGTTGTAGCTTTGACATATAAATGACAAACTGGTGCTACATCTGGTATAACTGAATCGATTTTGTTGGTTCATATTATCCCAATAAACTGAGGCACAACTATTCCCAAGCTGCATTCCGGGAGGATATTTTCCTGTAAAATTTAAAACGTTAACAAAATTCGAACAGCACATTATGATTAAACCTCAAACACGAATTAACAATGAATCTTTGAGAAACTTAGAATAAAACAAGAACTTTCCAAAAACATATTTGTTGGATTTGGACATGTATTTCAACGACATCTAAGATATGACATCTCTAACATCGATTCAATCTACAACAAAATAGTTATGCCGACGATTCATTTATACTAATGTTTGTTTTTATTCTACACTGAAATGAACAAAAATGTACAAGTATTTATTGATCAACACAAGTGGCACTTAAATCTACTCTACAGTATAATCATAGATATACAAAGCACAAACATGTAAGTATTCACCTCAAAAGCTAAAAAAACCTTTAAACAGACTTATTAAGAAGGAATATAGTTATATGATACTGTTTTCAGGTCATCAAAGATTACATATGCTGGCTTTAATATTCACTTATAGAGTCTTTGCATCGCAATTAAACACATTTATTCTAAAACCAGTTGTTGGCATGACACGGGTTATGTTCTTCTTATATATTTTATGATGGTATAATACTAAACCGCTTACGGGAGGAATTGTGCTTGATATATATATATGATAACGACATAATCATTCAATCAGTTTAATTGAGGTCTGGAGCTGGCATGTCAGCAACTGCTATGAGTCCTTTGTTTATTTATGAATTATTGCCATTTTGTTTAGTGGCTTTTGTTGCCTATTCTGACATCGGACTCGGACCCTTAAACTGAGTTTTACTGTGTGCATTGTGGTGTTTTTGCTACATTTGCTAGAGGTATAGTGGAATGGTTGATATCTAAAAAAAAACCATGTTAAACCCCGCCGCATGTTTGCGCCTATCCCAAGTCAGAAGCCTTTGGCCTTCGTTAGTCTTTATGATTTTTAATTTTTGTTTCTTGTGTATAATTCGGAGTTTAGTATAACGTCCATTAATAATGGACTAGTATATATATTTGCTTAGGGGCCAGCTGAAGGACTGAAGGATGCGGGAGTATCTCGCTTCATTGAAGACCCATTGGTGGCCTTCGACTTTTATCTGCTCTATGATCGGGTGGTAATTATTTGACACATTCCCCATTTCCTTTCTCAATTTCAATATACAGTGTATATATATATTTGTTTTACATGTACCTTTCTGGGAATATGAAGGTTTAAAAGCAACGCCTTCGATATCGTATAATACATAAGGGCTGTATTTGCTGAATTTATTTCAAAACCCGATGAGTAGTGGTGTTACGTCAAAACAACACAATGGTGAGGAAAATTTTGAAAGGTTCAAACAAACAAGGAAATGGATGATAGACGATTGAACTGAATTCAAAAAATACATTTGAAGCAAACAAGTTGTTATTTACTGGCATTTGTTGTTTAATATACAAATGGAAGTTGTTTCTAAAAGACTTTAGGCAATTAGTCTAACAACCACTAGTTAATATAGTCGTTCAGATACATCGTTACACAGTGTGTTTATGATTAATGTAACTAATAATATGTGCTATCATAATATAAACATACATGATTATTTTAAAATAAAGTGTCAGTCCAATACCTACTGTTTATTATTTCATATGCAGTGTATAGCTCTTCTCCGAAGACAGACGAAACACCCCCGCACAGATCTCCGATGCTCCCTTGACAATGTATTGTGCAAGCATTAGCACTTTCTTCTGAATAGTACATGATATGCATACTTAGGAATGATCGCTTAGGAATACAAAGGCATTCGGTACCCTGCAATAAAAAAAACTTATTTTACAAATTACCACAGACATATGTTTCATTGTAATCCATATACGAAACATAATTCCAATATATATATATATATAGTAGGGTAGAAACGAAGATAAAATTTCACATTGAAATGTCTTTCAAAAATGATGAAAGCATACTATGAAAAAGTTTCAAAAAGTAAATATAGAATGCTACCACTTTGAATTTTTAGATTGTTTTTAAAGAAACCTATACTTTTTTTTTAGCAATAATTAATTTACCGAGGGTCATATGGCATGGTTTCGGTCAATATACTTTTAGGAAAGGTGATCTTTGGTCCATCAACGTCATTTATTTGATCGTAAAAACAATTCTTTCATAAATTCATTGTACAATTCAGTATTTGGGCCGCTTTACAGGTCCACAATACATATGGCATAAGCACCGGGTATAATATAAGAAAGAAATGTGCAACAGGTGTGAAATATGATAGTTTTCAAATACCATATGTACAATCCAGTTGTACAATAAAGATTAACTTGTGATGTTTATGCTATATTTCGTTATAGAACAACACGTTTGAATATCAAAATGGTAGGTATTAATCAATCAATATTCTGACAGAGGCAAACATCTTTTGTTAAATTTATTCTACGTAGTAAAAAGAAATTCAGTTAAAAAAACAAATTAATATATATGCACATAATTATATAAAAAATAATTTGCCCTTCAGGCAACTAGATTAAAGAAATTGAAAATAGAGCTGAGTAATCTTTTATAAAAAAAACAAAGTTTACAAAGAACATTTCGAATAATCTGATTCAAGCTATCGTGCTTAATGACTCTTATTGAAATCAAAGGCTACTGAACCCATTTATAATGCACGGTATTGAATGTATAGGATCAACAAATGTTCGAATACTAGAACTACCAAAAATACAACAAAAACTACTTCAAAAATGCTGTTTTTATGGGATTTTATCCAAACTCAAATCATGGAAGCATCGTTATAATCCTACGTTTGTAATTTCTCAATTGTATGGAGTCACGGTTAACAATGAGTTAACTGCGTCATAATCATTAATGAAGTTTCTCAAAATTTTATATTATAATATCACAATTTAGAAAATTTAGAAACTCTTTCCAATATACATGATGAACGTAATAATTTTGATGCTAAGCAAAATATTGATGTTGAAGAATTGCTACGCGTTGCCAGTAAAGCTTTATTTGCGACCACCAAAATCGGCAATTGACGGCGGCAACTCTTCAACAACAATTCACCTATTCCTTAGTTTGAAGAAGGAAACCAGTTCACCATTCGTGCTAAATATGTAACATAACAGCCAGGAAAAATGATTTAATTTGAATTAAAATCTATAGTTATGCATATTAACTAATTGAACAAAATTGAACAGCATTTAATATGTTTCATACAACACTTATGTTTGATTATATTATATATTTAATACTTTATGACACTGTTGAAATATTATACACGATTTGAATAACTCTTTCAGAGTACTGAAATATTCCCTAAATATGTTTCATTCAGAAAAGAATTTAAACTACTGGTCGTATGAAAAACGAAAGTAAACAAATGACATAGACATACTCAAAGACGGTACTTTCACCTTTAATGGTTTACTTTTATTAAAAGTTACTTTGATGGAGGTTGTCTCATTGGCACACATACCACATCTTCCTGTATCTATCAAAATTCAACCAAATGACACGTTATTACTTGTGACCTACAAATTGTCAACAACACTACTCTGTGAAATGTGTTATCCAAAAACCCGATGAATCGTGCGCCTAAATACGTCAATTGGAAACACAACCTCAAAATACTGACGTAGTTACTTTTACCAAAAGGATTAAAGCTGTGAGTTCGTTAATCCAAAGCAGAGTTAGGAAACTGAATGAGTCTTCTTTCACCAATACAACATAAAGACCCTTATTTTTAAAAACACTTCTCCTACCAACTTTCATGTCAATTATATTGTTGTCCCCCAGATAAAGCCCAAATAATCATCTGTGTGTGTGTACATTACATTACATAAACTGCCTGCTAAATGATTTAGATTCTGAAAATTCACTAGGGCACACAACACACACATTTGTACTACAACGACACTTACTAAAAAGGAAATTTTGGGCAGTCATATATCTTTTCTTTATTACTTTGGAATTTATACGAAAGATGACGAACTTGCTCTTCAATCACTGTATCAAGTGTATTGGAAATCTACGCTATATGAATATTCTTACAAAAAATATATACTGCTGGTTTTTCCAAGTGTTCCACGAAACCTCTTTCTAAATTGTTATCAATTTTTATAACAATCGAAAACGGGCATCAAAGTTATTGTGAAACTACCTATTCTAGAGCTGGCATGTATCATATGTTAATACTTAAAATTCAAATACTCCTTAATGTACAAATAATCTTTCATCTTGCATTAATATTGAAACATTTGAATTTTCAACACTTTATGCAGGTATTCATCATTCTAAACTAAAAGACATATTGAATTAGATAATTCATAAAAGGAATGACCAACGAAGATAAAATATCTTGTCCAAGGGATGAATTAATCTTACTTGGTAAAAAGCCTCGCAACAACAAATTTTCTGAGTCAAGATGATTTTTACATGATTGATAGCTAGCTTTCTGTTACGTTTTGAGCATATTTATAAATAAACTGTTTACAACACTTTTGAATGTTTGAAATACTAAGGCTTTTCTACCTCAGGAATATATTAACTAATGTGTATTTGGCAAAACGTTTAGGAATTTTGGTCCTCGATGGTCTTCAACACCGTACTTTATTTGGCCTTTTTAACTTTTTTGGGTTCGAGCGTCACTGATAAGTCTGGCGTAAATACAAAAAATAATGGTATCTATATATGATGAGTTTATTGGAGAACGTGATTTTTAACAATCAATCAGCATTCACATTGGACGTTGAACGTGTCTATCTCATCGATAAAATGTACAACATATACAGTCAAATCTGCCTCATATCTTGATTTACATCTAGAAATTGACAATGAGGGTCGGTTTGAAACAAAACTTTACAACAAAAGAGATTATTTTAGCTTCCCAATTGTGAATTTTCTTTTCTATATACATTGATATAGCATCAGTGAGTTGACATGTTTCTCTGTTTTTCGTCCTAAAATGTTCATCTGGTATCTTTCGCTTCTCCTTTACAGCGAAACTGGTGTTGAATGTTCTGTTATTCTGATTAATGGTACACATATAACTAAAAACAAACACACCACCTAAACAATTTTCCTATAGTGTATTGAAGGAATGACTCATGTGAGTAAACTAGATAAACCTACCATAAGAAAAATGTATCCACCAGAGGTCGACGGACATGCCTTAGAGCATTCAAAAGCTGAATTATTTTGGAAAGAAAATTTACCACGGTGAAAGGTATCCCTTTGGCTAACATTTAAACTGTAACAACCTGGAATAAAAACGATATATTTAACATCTACAACTTGAATGCAATATTATGCCAAAAACAGAAATGAATAACATTCAGATATATATTAAATTAAAATAACATGTAATAAATCGTGTGCATCTCACGCCAATTCCTGGGTTAACATCATGAGAAACGGTCAAACATAAACACGAATGACAGAGATCTTTGTACATGTATATGACCTAACGGGTCTTGAAATCAAAGTTATATTTATTTTAGAAACAGGATTGATCTTGCAAGAAAACGAGTAACTTTAAATGAAAGGAGTAGGTCCGGTAAGGACTCATTTTGGCCTCAAATTTCAGTTTCATCTGACGAAAGATTTTGACCACTTTTTAAAGACTTGAGTGTCTATTTCACTTGATTTAATTAGTATAAGTGAAAGATTTTAACTGATTTAGTCATCAAAAAGGATCCGATTCAAGCTCAAATATAAAAAATCTCTCAAATATGCCAAAAAACGTAACTTTTCAGATGGTTTTTGTCAAAAATGAAAGTGGCCGCATCCGTGTTCATCCACAGCCTTTATATATGTTATGTATTATCATAAAATACAACTTACATTTCAATATTAAGGATGAACACGAAAGCGGCCACTTTCGTTTTACAAGGAAACCGTCTAAAATTTAACTAAAATGATAGAATTTTGAAGATTTCAGTAATTTAGCATGACTTAATGGTGCTACAACCCGATATATGTGCATTGTATTGTTAAAAACAGCCCATATTTATGTAGCAGAAGCATTCAACTGTCCAATAAATAACTAAAAGTTTACATTTTAACAATTTTGTAAAACTGTTATATTTTGGGGCCAAAAAGGGGTCTTACCGGACCTACCCCTTTCTTAATATTCTGCATTTTCAAGCGAAAATATTCCGTATGACATACACGTATTTGTATACAAATGTAGAAAAAAAATCCGTTTTCAAAGAATATTGGTGGCGCATAAGAAGTGTTTTAAATGTAACCTTTTTGTGACACTGGGTAATATATTGAAAAAAACGTACCTAACACTTTTTATCTAAGAAAAACAACTTGGGGGTACTTAGTTTTGTGTACTCTCAGTCCACCCTAATACCAGCCGCTAACCAGTAAATGCTTCAAAATTGATTATAAGTAATTGGTACATGAGTTTTGTTTATCTCTTTTTATGAATTTATGTAACTATAGTAAAAGTAACTTTAAACATCTGAAATTGTTCATTCTATGTGTAAGCCCACCAAATCATAGAACTTCACATCCGGTTGAATACGTAAATTGGTCAAATAAAAATATTCCCCTTGAATTTTGATAGTTGATGGTGATTAATCCTACATTTCATTGCAGTCAAAGATTTATGGGTCATACACATATAAGACATATAACTTGGGCATTTCAAAGCACCATTATATATTTTTATTTGGGTATTCTATAGAATAATTTTGAAAAACGGGGCTGCATGTTTACAAAAGCTTGCACACAGCTAGGGTTACCTCTGTTCAATAGTGATAAAGTATTACATGTATATGAATACACTAAGTTATTTGTCAAATTCAGGTTGACACAATTACATGAATAATGTAATATTTAGCTAGAAACTCATCTTTAGACTACTTGATTTGTGTATTTATAGTTAGGCACTTTTAATTGTATTGTCTCAAATATAAATGTTAACCAAGCCATGGCAAAATTTCGGAAACAAAGGTATCTGATATTAGTTATTTTCCTGTAGCATTTGTTGTCCGCATAGAACTCCCCACAAATGCAATATACAAGTAATCAATTTTTTGTTGTTTTAAAAATTAGAAAAACATATGATGTACACAAATATCTTATTAGGATTTGTGAAATAAATCATAAAGTTCAACCAATGATTGACATGTTTTATACGCACTGAATTAAGACTGAACATTATCCATGATGCTTAATGCATTATTTAAAATTAGTAACACGTATACAAATACCTGTAAATAATTACAATTTTCGAATTCATTTCAATGATACAACACAACAAACAACTTGTAGTCAATACCTATATTGACGATAACAGGTGATCTCAGTACATATCCATAGATCCAATACTGTTGCCTCCATAGTTTAACTTATTAATGATTTTATCTGCAACAGCAGGAGCATTACATGTTTCAGGTTGACAGTCATTAAACAGCTGCTTCCAAAGGGTTTGATCCTTACAGAAAGCAAAAGCATCTCCCCATTTCGACATATGATTATTGTCTACCAGTTCAATTTGCTCTGAAAAAAGATCACGATACACTTGTTAGGGACTCACCTGGAAAATAACTACTCATTTGATAATATAAAATCTTTTTAAAATTAATTGTTCATTGTTTATTATTAAATAAAAACACATGAATACTTATCAACGCTCCCCTTTACTAGATGAAAACGGCAACACATGTATATGGTTTTAGATATATTGATGTCTGATGACGTCCTTAACCCATTAACCCACATTTCCATGTATTGCAGATGCATTCATATATTGAAGTAAACTATACGGACTTTGTTGACAGGGATTTGTTCCTTACACAAACATGATGGAAGAAGAAGAACGACTGAAAAAGATTGAATTTAGATTGACTGATACGTTCACTTCAAATACTAAAATTTATTGTGTAACAGTGTTATTATGAATTATTACATACACGATAAACTTATTTGCACGGCAAATAACAAAATCCTTCTCGTATGCAGAACATATTTGGTTGTGTTTTTCAACTGGTATGTGTTGAAATAACAAAGCCACACACACTTACAAACATAAAAAACATACTGTAACAGGTAAATTTTCGCGGCATTATTATTTTTGCGGTAGGAAGATCATGAATATAAAGTAATGAAACACAAAAAAAAAAAAACGACGCGAAAATTTTAAAAAGAACTTTTTTTTAGTAAGATAATGACCATACATGTGAGTATATGAGAGGATATGTAGAGAACCACTGTGTTTTACAGACGCCAGATATGTACCCCAAATTGACAACGCAGTGTTAGAAATCACAACTTAAATTCAAGTTAATATTATCAAAATGGAAGACATCTCAAGGAAGCAGACATTAGGGATATTGTTATGTAAGCAACACTTGTTACATTAATGTAAATGAAACCGGTCAATCAGTTTTAGAAGTAATACCATTTTGAATATCCTACAAAGATTAATCAGACCAAGCGACCAATATATATATATAAGCATTTCCATTGAAAGCATTGTTTCTTTTTTCACTCTTAATCAGGTCTTCTTTTCTGATATTGTTTATTACTTTTAATACAATACGCGAAAAACTGTTCACTTTCAAAATCATTTATGAAAATAGTAATAAAGGTCATAGGGATATCGCCAAATTATAATGGCGCAAACTTATATTATGTTAAAAAAATAGCGAGAAAAAGACAGCTCGAACATTTCCTGGTTTATAGTATAGAAAATATGCGCTGAACAAGTGAGCGTCAATTCAGAAATCGGAGTTGTTTAGACCAGGCTCAAGCTAGCAGCCACTCGCTAGCAGCCACTTCGCTAGCAGCCAGTTTTCAGATATGTCTATAAACCCAAAAGTTGCAAAAGATTCAAACGTACTTTAAATGTTTTTATCAATCATATAATCACAAAATAATCTGTTTTTACATATGAGTGAGCAGCCGAAGACACTATTTAATGTTTTTTTTTCAAATTAATATGTAATTTCCTGTTCATTACTTTATTCGCTTTTCATATACCAAAACAGCGTAATGCGCACAATTTTAAATAGTGTATGAAGAATAGTAAATAGCTATGCACTTATTTAAATGCTGGCAAAATTGTTGTTACATGACATCGACTTTTCCATAAGAAATCAATTTTGTGATATTGTAAGAAATAGCTTTCTATAGTCTCGACATCCTGTCAAGTAGTTCCTAAATAGTATCAATAGTTTTGCATTACAAGAATAGAAAATTGCACTCGTGCTTTGCTATTTTTTTGTCAGACAAATTCGTTTTGACAAAAGATTCTACTTCTGAACAAGCGGAATGCGCTCACATTTGATTATACGAAAGGTTTATTTGTTGTACTTAATGTATGGTGTGCACAGAAAATATAAATTAGCAATTTATAAAAGAAACCTACCTTTGAACCTATGGTGAAATTTTCCCATCTTGGCCATTTGGCCCATTGGACCTTAGACCATTACCTATCATTTGCACCTAGTGGGTAAAAAAGAATTGCCGTAGGGAATTTTTGACAGACTTTTGAAAAGTTGGGGTAGGCATGTTTGACCCTTAAGACCTAAGTTCGGACCTATGGTGAAGACAAACTATGAGTTGTCCCACCTGGACCTTTTGGCCCATTGGAACCTAGCCCATTACCTACCATTTCCATCTAGTGGCTAAAAAGTATTGCCGTAGGGAATTTTTTACACTCTTTTAAAAATTGGGGTAAGGCATTTTTTTGAAATCTAACTTTGATCCCATGATGAGGACAAACCATGAGTTGTCCCACCTGGACCTTTTGACCTATTGGACCTTAGGCCATTATCTATCATTTGCACCTAGTGGGTAAAAAAGTATTGCCGTAGGGAATTTTTGACAGACTTTTGAAAAGTTGGGGTAGGCATGTTTGACCCTTAAGACCTAAGTTCGGACCTATGGTGAAGACAAACTATGAGTTGTCCCACCTGGACCTTTTGGCCCATTGGACCCTAGCCCATTACCTACCATTTCCACCTAGTGGCTAAAAAAGTATTGCCGTAGGGAATTTTTACACTCTTTTAAAAATTGGGGTAAGGCATTTTTTTGAAATCTAACTTTGGACCCATAGTGAGAACAAACCATGAGTTGTCCCAACTGGACCTTTTGAACCATTGGACTTAGACCATTACCTATCATTTGCACCTAGTGGGTAAAAAAGTATTGCCGTAGGGAATTTTTTACAGACTTTTGAAAAGTTGGGGGAGGCATGTTTGACCCTTAAGACCTAAGTTCAGACCTATGGTGAAGACAAACTATGAGTTGCCCCACCTTGACCTTTTGGTTCATTAGACCCTAGCCCATTACCTACCATTTCCACCTAGTAGCTAAAAAAGTATTGCCGTAGGGAATTTTTTACACTCTTTTAAAAATTGGGGTAAGGCATTTTTTTGAAATCTAACTTTGGACCCATGGTGAGGACAAACCATGAGTTGTCCCATCTGGACCTTTTGACCCATTAGACCTTAGACCATTACCTATCATTTCCACCTAGTGGGTAAAAAAGAATTGCCGTAGGGAATTTTTGAAAGACTTTTGAAAAGTCGGGGGAGGCATGTTTGACCCTTAAGACCTAAGTTCAGACCTATGGTGAAGACAAACTATGAGTTGTCCCACCTGGACCTTTTGGCCCAATGGACCCTAGCCCATTACCTACCATTTCTACCTAATGGCTAAAAAAGTATTCCCGTAGGGAATTTTTGACAGACTTTTGAAAAGTTTGGGTAGGCATGTTTGACCCTTAAGACCTAAGTTCGGACCTATGGTAAAGACAAACTATGAGTTGTCCCACCTGGATCTTTTGGCCCATTGGACCCTAGCCCATTACCTACCATTTCCACCTAGTGGCTAAAAAAGTATTGCTGTTGGGAATTTTTTACACTCTTTTAAAAATTGGGGTAAGGCATGTTTTTGAAATCTAACTTTGGACCCATGGTGAGAACAAACCATGATTTGTCCCACCTGGACCTTTCGACCCATTGGACCTTAGACCATTACCTATCATTTGCACCTAGTGGGTAAAAAAGTATTGCCGTAGGGAATTTTTGACAGACTTTTAAAAATTGGGGTAAGGCATTTTTTTTAAATTTAACTTTGGACCCATGGTGAGGACAAACCATGAGTTGTCCCACCTGGACCTTTTGACCCATTGGACCTTAGACCATTACCTATCATTTGCACCTAGTGGGTAAAAAAGTATTGCCGTAGGGAATTTTTGACAGACTTTTGAAAAGTTGGGGGAGGTATGTTTGACCCTTAAGACCTAAGTTCAGACCTATGGTGAAGACAAACTATGAGTTGTCCCACCTGGACCTTTTGGCCCAATGGACCCTAGCCCATTACCTACCATTTCTACCTAATGGCTAAAAAAGTATTCCCGTAGGGAATTTTTGACAGACTTTTGAAAAGTTGGGGTAGGCATGTTTGACCCTTAAGACCTAAGTTCGGACCTATGGTGAAGACAAACTACGAGTTGTCCCACCTGGACCTTTTGGCCCATTGGACCCTAGCCAATTACCTACCATTTCCACCTAGTGGCTAAAAAAGTATTGCCGTAGGGAATTTTTTTTACACTGTTTTAAAAATTGGGGTAAGGCATTTTTTTTAAAATCTAACTTTGGACCCATGATGAGGACAAACCATGAGTTGTCACACCTCGACCTTTTCACCCATTGGACCTTAGACCATTACCTATCATTCGCACCTAGTGGGTAAAAAAGTGTTGCCGTAGGGAATTTTTGACAGACTTTTGAAAAGTTTGGGTAGGCATGTTTGACCCTTAAGACCTAAGTTCGGACCTATGGTAAAGACAAACTATGAGTTGTCCCACCTGGATCTTTTGGCCCATTGGACCCTAGCCCATTACCTACCATTTCCACCTAGTGGCTAAAAAAGTATTGCTGTTGGGAATTTTTTACACTCTTTTAAAAATTGGGGTAAGGCATGTTTTTGAAATCTAACTTTGGACCCATGGTGAGAACAAACCATGAGTTGTCCCACCTGGACCTTTCGACCCATTGGACCTTAGACCATTACCTATCATTTGCACCTAATGGGTAAAAAAGTATTGCCGTAGGGAATTTTTGACAGACTTTTAAAAATTGGGGTAAGGCATTTTTTTTAAATCTAACTTTGGACCCATGGTGAGGACAAACCATGAGTTGTCCCACCTGGACCTTTTGACCCATTGGACCTTAGACCATTACCTATCATTTGCACCTAGTGGGTAAAAAAGTATTGCCGTAGGGAATTTTTGACAGACTTTTGAAAAGTTGGGGGAGGTATGTTTGACCCTTAAGACCTAAGTTCAGACCTATGGTGAAGACAAACTATGAGTTGTTTCACCTGGACCTTTTGGCCCAATGGACCCTAGCCCATTACCTACCATTTCCACCTAATGGCTAAAAAAGTATTGCCGTAGGGAATTTTTGACAGACTTTTGAAAAGTTGGGGTAGGCATGTTTGACCCTTAAGACCTAAGTTCGGACCTATGGTGAAGACAAACTACGAGTTGTCCCACCTGGACCTTTTGGCCCATTAGACCCTAGCCCATTACCTACCATTTCCACCTAGTGGCTAAAAAAGTGTTGCCGTAGGGAATTTTTTACACTCTTTTGAAAAGTTGGGGTAGGCATGTTTGACCCTTAAGACCTAAGTTCGGACCTATGGTGAAGACAAACTATGAGTTGTCCCACCTGGACCTTTTGGCCCATTGGACCCTAGCCCATTACCTACCATTTCCACCTAGTGGGTAAAAAAGTATTGCCGTAGGGAATTTTTGACAGACTTTTGAAAAGTTATATGAGGCATGTTTGACCCTTAAGACCTAAGTTCGGACCTATGATGAAGACAAACTATGAGTTGTGTCAGCTGGATCTTTTGGCTTATTGAACCCTAGCCCATTACCTACCATTTCCACCTAGTGGCTAAAAAATTATTGCCGTAGGGAATTTTTTACACTCTTTTAAAAATTGGGCTAAGGCATTTTTTTAAAATCTAACTTTGGACCCATGGTGAGGACAAACCATGAGTTGTCCCACCTGGACCTTTTTACCCATTGGACCTTAGACTATTTCCTATCATTTCCACTTAGTGGGTAAAAAAGTATTGCCGTAGGGAATTTTTGACAGACTTTTGAAAAGTTGGGGTAGGCATGGTTGACCCTTAAGACCTAAGTTCAGACCTATGGTGAAGACAAACAATGAGTTGTCCCACCTGGATCTTTTGGACCATTGGAACCTAGCCCATTACCTAACATTTCAACCTAGTTGCTAAAAAAGTATTGTCGTAGGGAATTTTTTACACTCTTTTAAAAATTGGGGTAAGGCATTTTCTTGAAATCTAACTTTGGACCCATGGTGAGGACAAACCATGAGTTGTCCCACCTGGACCTTTTGACCCATTGGACCTTAGACCATTACCTATCATTTGCACCTATTGGGTAAAAAAGTATTGCCGTAGGGAATTTTTGACAGACTTTTGAAAAGTTGGGGGAGGCATGTTTGACCCTTAAGACCTAAGTTCAGACCTATGGTGAAGACAAACTATGAGTTGTCCCACCTGCACCTTTTGGCCCATTGAACCCTAGCCCATTACCTACCATTTCCATCTAGTGGGTAAAACGTATTGCCGTAGGGAATTTTTGACAGACTTTTGAAAAGTTGGGGTAGGCATGTTTGACCCTTTAAAAGACCTAAGTTCGGACCTATGGTGAAGACAAACTATGAGTTGCCCCACCTGAACCTTTTGGCTCATCAGACCCTAGCCCATTACTACCATTTCCACCTAGTGGCTAAAAAAGTGTTGCCGTAGGGAATTTTTTACACTCTTTTGAAAAGTTGGGGTAGGCATGTTTGACCCTTAAGACCTAAGTTCGGACCTATGGTGAAGACAAACTATCATGAGTTGTCCCACCTGGACCTTTTGGCCCATTGGACCCTAGCCTATTACCTACCATTTCCACCTAGTGGCTAAAAAAGTATTGCCGTAGGGAATTTTTTACACTCTTTTAAAAATTGGGGTAAGGCATTTTTTTGGAATCTAACTTTGGACCCATGGTGAGGACAAACCATGAGTTGTCCCACCTGGACCTTTTGACCCATTAGACCTTAGACCCTCACCTATCATTTGCACCTAGTGGGTAAAAAAGTATTGCCGTAGGGAATTTTTGACAGACTTTTAAAAATTGGGGTAAGGCATTTTTTTTAAATCTAACTTTGGACCCATGGTGAGGACAAACCATGAGTTGTCCCACCTGGACCTTTTGACCCATTGGACCTTAGACCATTACCTATCATTTGCACCTAGTGGGTAAAAAAGTATTGCCGTACGGAATTTTTGACAGACTTTTGAAAAGTTGGGGGAGGCATATTTGACCCTTAAGACCGAAGTTCAGACCTATGGTGAAGACAAACTATGAGTTGTCCCACCTGGACCTTTTGGCCCATTTGACCCTAGCCCATTACCTACCATTTCCACTTAGTGGGTAAAAAAGTATTGCCGTAGGGAATTTTTGACAGACTTTTGAAAAGTTATATGAGGCATGTTTGACCCTTAAGACCTAAGTTCGGACCTATGGTGAAGACAAACTATGAGTTGTGTCACCTGGATTTTTTGGCTTATTGGACCCTAGCCCATTACCTACCATTTCCACCTAGTGGCTAAAAAATTATTGCCGTAGGGAATTTTTTACACTCTTTTAAAAATTGGGGTAAGGCATTTTATTAAAATCTAACTTTGGACCCATGGTGAGGACAAACCATGAGTTGTCCCACCTGGACCTTTTTACCCATTGGACCTTAGACCATTTCCTATCAGTTCCACCTAGTGGGTAAAAAAGTATTGCCGTACGGAATTTTTGACAGACTTTTGAAAAGTTGGGGTAGGCATGGTTGACCCTTAAGACCTAAGTTCGGATCTATGGTGAAGACAAAGTATGAGTTGTGTCACCTGGATCTTTTGGCTTATTGGACCCTAGCCCATTACCTACCATTTCCACCTAGTGGCTAAATAAAAAAGTATTGCCGTAGGGAATTTTTTACACTCTTTTAAAAATTGTGGTAAGGCATTTTTTTAAAATCTAACTTTGGACCCATGGTGAAGACAAACCATGAGTTGTCCCACCTGGACCTTTTTACCCATTGGACCTTAGACCATTTCCGATCATTTCCACCTAGTGGGTAAAAAAGTATTGCCGTACGGAATTTTTGACAGACTTTTGAAAAGTTGGGGTAGGCATGGTTGACCCTTAAGACCTAAGTTCAGACCTATGGTGAAGACAAACTATGAGTTGTCCCACCTGGATCTTTTGGACCATTGGAACCTAGCCCATTACCTAACATTTCAACCTAGTGGCTAAAAAAGAATTGCCGTAGGGAATTTTTTACACTCTTTTAAAAATTGGGGTAAGGCATTTTTTTGGAATCCATCTTTGGACCCATGGTGAGGACAAACCATGAGTTGTCCCACCTGGACCTTTTGACTCATTAGACCTTAGACCCTTACCTATCATTTGCACCTAGTGGGTAAAAAAGTATTGCCGTAGGGAATTTTTGACAGACTTTTAAAAATTGGGGTAAGGCATTTTTTTAAAGTCTAGCTTTGGACCCATGGTGAGGACAAACCATGAGTTTTCCCACCTGGACCTTTTTACCCATTGGACCTTAGACCATTTCTTATCATTTCCACCTAGTGGGTAAAAAAGTATTGCCGTAGGGAATTTTTGACAGACTTTTGAAAAGTTGGGGGAGGCATGTTTGACCCTTAAGACCTAAGTTCGGACCTATGGTGAAGACAAACTATGAGTTGTCCCACCTGGACCTTTTGGCCCATTGGACCCTAGCCCATTACCTACCATTTCCACCTAATGGCTAAAAAAGTATTGCCGTAGGGAATTTTTTACACTCTTTTAAAAATTGGGGTAAGGCATTTTTTTGAAATCTAACTTTGGACCCATGGTGAGGACAAACCATGAGTTGTCCCACCTGGACCTTTTGTCCCATTGGACCTTAGACTATACCTATCATTTGCACCTAGTGGGTAAAAAAGTATTGCCGTAGGGAATTTTTGACAGACTTTTAAAAATTGGGGTAAGACATTTTTTAAAAATCTAACTTTGGACCCATGGTGAGGACAAACTATGAGTTGTCCCACCTGCACCTTTTGGCCCATTGAACCCTATCCCATTACCTACAATTTCCACCTAGTGGGTAAAAAAGTATTGCCGTAGGGAATTTTTGACAGACTTTTAAAAATTGGGGTAAGGCATTTTTTTTTAAATCTAACTTTGGACCCATGGTGAGGACAAACCATGAGTTGTCCCACCATGACCTTTTGACCCATTGGACCCTAGCCCATTACCTACCATTTCCACCTAATGGCGAAAAAAGTATTGCCGTAGGGAATTTTTGACAGACTTTTGAAAAGTTGGGGTAGGCATGTTTGACCCTTAAGACCTAAGTTCGGACCTATGGTGAAGACAAACTACGAGTTGTCCCACCTGCACCTTTTGGCCCATTGGACCCTAGCCAATTACCTACGATTTCCACCTAGTGGCTAAAAAAGTATTTCCGTAGGAGAATTTTTACACTCCTTTAAAAATTGAGGTAAGGCATTTTTTTAAAATCTAACTTTGGACCCATGGTGAGGACAAACCGTGAGTTGTCCCACCTTGACCTTTTGACCCATTGGACCTTAGACCCTTACCTATGATTTACACCTGAACGTTTGGCCAATTTGACCTTGAATTTTTACCTGCCAATGTACCTTTGTGAAAAAAAAGAGAAAAAAGCCACGTAATAAACACAAGGTATGTCTGATCAGAGAGAGAATAAGGCTCAGGTGGTAGAAATCTTTAGTTGCCGGTACCCAGAATCTAAATCGTTCATTTATTTATAGGAGCATACCGAGGAGGGGTGTCTTTGAAGGTGCTGGTAGCACCTAATATCAGATCGGCTTCGTCGTTGAATTGCTGACCACGTGCACGCCTCAATTAAAGTCCATCATCATAGGTGATCTTGGCGTTTGAGGGTTGAGGTAGAGATCGTTACCACTGGGATTCACTGTGCAAATAAATTTACCATAGATACCAGAATTAAAATATCTTAAAATTTCAAACGCATCCACCAAGTTTCAGGTCAAATCATGATCCCAATACCTTGTTGACGGGTACACCACCCAAAGGAATCAAGTCTCCAATACCCAAGGCAGATAGAATGGTTTTAGATACCATGTGAAATGCCCTCATTGCCAACCCTACGAACATGTGTAGGTATCCACCTTTTTTTTTATGTTTTCTTTATCTGGGTGGTACTCGGCTCCAGATTAATAACACAAGTAACTTTTTGAAGAAGTTATATAATCTTTTAACCTGCCGAGAGGTGAGCCACATCTTGTGTTCGCATTACAGGTTTGCATGGGACAAACAAATGGAGACTTGACAACCTTTCTTGGCAGCCCAGTGTAGTTTATTTACTTGACCTTTCAAACCATTATCGTGTTAAGTTATTATCTATTCCCTTAGAAGATGAAAATGGATAGTGAGGTGTTCGCCGCGGAGTTTGATGGGGTCACCATCCTGATCGGTGAGATAAGTGCACATGCGATTGATGGTTTTCAGGGTCACTGGTAAGTACGCCAGTTTTTTGGGGGGCTCTTCATACCAGGATCGACACTGGGAAAAAAACAACAGATGGTGGATTACTGCTTTCCATTAACATAGCTCCCATAGATAATACCGCTATTTGCCAGCTGGATGCTGAGGATGTTGATGATACTAACAATATGTTACCCTTCTGTATAGCCCTATCGTAGGTGTAAATTTGCCGTTCTAATCCCAAGACGGTGTTGCGGCTATTTGTAAAGTTGAAATCTTCTTTGTAGTGCCTGGCGAGAGTTAGTGATGCTCTTAGGGTTTCCGATTTGCATCGATAATGATTTTGGCTTTGTGTTTATTGACCCGCAGCTGTCGCTGTATTTCATCGTTGATGCCATAGGAACCTGTGTGAATGTTGGGGATGGAGTATACGTAGTAGGTCTCATAATTTACCAATGACATCTCATAATTCTTTCCAATTTTTAGTGGATTGAAGCGGGTATGAATTTGGCTATGGTTCCCGGATACTATGAACGAGAACCCCTGCTTTAGATCGGTTTTACTTACGAATTGCTGCAAAATAATGTTGTTCATTTATTTTCAGGCTTCAAACACGACGTTCATCTTGTGTCCGTCAGATTCGAAGTAAAGAACTCTGTCGGAGATTCCAAGTGCAAATGCTTCGGTGTTGGCGGAAACATTGCGATCGAATTCGGCTCGTATCTGGATGTCCACCGTGGATTCTGTGAAGCCTGTGAAATCAGAGGTATCGGTGTTGACCCCGCCGTTCCTAAGGAGGGTGACCATGTTGTAGAGTTTCATTTCTGATGTCTGCAGCCTCCTTGAACACTCTGGCAACCCTATTTTGGGTAATAAAGGCGTTAAATACGACGGCTGGGTAGCGTTCAGTGTTGACAGTAATATCTATGTTCCGCAATCGACAGTGATCGCACACGGCGGCGTCATGGGTCTTATCCACAATTTTGTCGGTTTGGATTGCAACGATTGTATATCTAGGCTTTTAAGGACCACTTGTGGCAGATAGGCGCCAGTTGAATTGTGTGTTTTTGGGAACGGTGATAGAATCACACTGCCTCATGCGAAATCCACAGTCGATTTTACTTTTACTTTGTATGGTTTTGTACAGCCGCATCTTGTTTTTGTCTGATGGGGTGACGTGAAGAACGAACCAAGAGATCTGACTCAGAATATTTTTTGCCACATCGTTGACTGCGGCGGCTCAGTGCATGGCATCGGCGTCTGAATCACGCGCACTAGTGACAATGCATGCTTTAATACGTATACGATCTTGTCGTAGTCGTCTGAAAAGCCGAACATATGTCTCAGGGGTATTGTGAATGAAAAAGCTCCTTTGTTGGCAGGTTTGGGGATAATTTTACCCTGACGTGCTGCGAACCCTGTGTTTTCGGTCTCAGCTTCGGTAGATGAATTCATGCACCACAGCTGGTTGAGACCTTGGGATTTGGAGAAATCGTCGTGATAAATCAGAATTTCCAACATGGTAGTGGCAACGCCTGGGTTATTGATATGTTCGATTAGCTGGCCTGAGAGAAGAGATACATGATTCCATTGTGAAAGAGAGACACTAGATCTGCATCAGCATATGCACCACTGTCGTTCTTTTGCAGTTACCCCTCTACCAAAAGATAACTTTCAGCGGGATGGAGTAATAAGTCTTATGTTTCGATATTGATTAGGATATCACCTTGATTATTCAGGTTGGCACCAGTTTGAGGTTCGTATTCGTGAACCTGATAAATCCCTGGAGACTTTCATCGAACGTCAATCCTTCGGTGATTGTAAGGATGTCAGACATAATGTATGTATTTTTAACGTTTGCGAAGTAGTAGATGGTTTATACCACTTTACCAACCACATTTTTCAACACCTTTCAAGGCTACTGTGCCAAACAGTCCTGTCCTACCGTAGTCGTACTTTCGTGCGTAACCTTTTATTATTTGCATCATTTATTTATAGGAAGCTACGATGAAGCGCCTTATATTCCTCAAAGTGATATGTCTACCCTTTTTCATAGCATCAATAATCGACACAATTTCGTTGCGCACACCATTATTTCCTGCCGGTAAGCTGCAGCAAGACAGTTCCAAGCGATCGAAAAACTGCTTGAAGCTGGCAGGAAGAAACACGACTGGCAGCCCACTGCCAAACTCATCCCTCTGGTAGATGTGGGATACGATTTCCTTCCTTGTAACTCTTGTTCGCCTTCGCCGTTTTTAAGAGGGTGGAATTGCATTGATACATGGCACCGGAACTTTTCAGGATCTCTTCAAAGTCGTCAAGGTCGTCAGCGTCGAACGAATCTGGTTTCTTTTTCACTATGAGTTTCCAGAGGCCAAGGGTTCATTTGTTCCTCACACCATCCACGAAAATATCATCGCCGTCAAAAGTAACTGATAAAATTCGGATGAAGAATCCATCGTTTTCAGATAGCAATCCAAGAGTGTGGTCGGCGGAAGGAGGCATACTGAGCTGCAAATACTGCTGTGCTCGAGGTCCGAGGACGATGGTTGTAGGTGGTGCAATAGGTAGAGGGTCGGCAAACTCGGGCGTTGGATAAGAAAGGGCTGGAACAACTGGAGGTAAATCTTCAATTGTTTTGGTGATTTTTTTAAACTGCTTTCCGCTGAGCCTCAACCTCAGGCTTAAACACTTTGGAAAGGTCCAATCATGTCAAGGCGGTGATGCATGTTACAGGATTGAATGCTCCGCTTAGTTACATGCAACTCCTTTGATAGTGCCTCCCGCTGCTTTGGGACGGGAATTTGGATGAACGTCATTTATTCATAGCGTTGGAACAAACGCTCCTAGGCGTTGGTGTGAACGGCTTCGAACGCCTTCAAGGGTTTGAAAGAACGCATTCGAACGCACCTAAGCGTTGGTGTGAACGCCTTCGATTGCCTCGAACACCCCAATAGTGTTGGTTCGAATACCAAGTCGACCCAGGTCGATCGATTATATGCGATGGTTCAAGCGTGGGTCGAATACCCATCTTCTGAAGATTCCTGTATCTGAGACATACGTCTTTACGCGGTTTGCATCGGTGATTACACTGATGACCGAAAAAAGTTTTGGCGGGCATTTGGGTTGTTGTGGGCGTTGGGATCTTCCATTATGTTTATAGCCAATTCAACAGACTTTCATCCATATCGGGACATAAATAATGAAACACAATCCAACCACACTTGTAACACAGTCTTCATACCTTGTCCGGGGCCGACTCAAATTTACATTTCAGGGCCATTCGTATTTCTTAGGCTGGGGATCGAAATCTAGCTCCAGTTCAATATCTGACAATGAGTTAATACTCTAGGAACTCTGAATCCTTGTACTTCAAGGGGTTATCTTTGTAACAATTTATTATTGATACTATACCTATAAAACTCATCAAATTGCATCGATATTTTCCATTTGCCTTGGTGCTTTTAATATCGATGGTTACAAATACATAGGTTTTTGACCAGCAATGTTTACACTGAATGCCAATCTACTGTAAATTCAGAAATTATTGCGTTCATTTATTATTGCGATTTTGTCATTTTAAATTAAGTGCGATTTTAATTATTACGATTTTGAGAAAAGTCATGCTTAATTCAGTTAAGATATTACAAAATGCGAGTTTTAATTATTACGTTTACAACTCTGTCGCATTATTCGCAATAATAAAAACCTCGCAATATTTCTGAATTTACAGTATTCCTTGGTGAGATTGTTGCAGTGATCTCGTCGGATTTGTTCTTAGCATCATGCTAGAAGAAGCATAGGACATTGGCATTCTCCCGGATAGATTGGCGGGTCAGTTGAAGTAGTTGTCACAATTAAAAACAATCAATGTTGTGGCGATCACTCACGTAGTAGTCTTCATTTGCTAAGCATCAAGTCGTCGAACACAATGAGGTTTGGTCGAGTTTCCGGGGCTTAATTCATCGCTCCTTTGCTCGAAGAAAAAGTTTCGATACCACTCGGGTGTCGTGGTGATGGTAAGGCGTTGACCACATCGATCAACGAGTAGGGTGACTTGCCTTTGCACTGTACGAGGTTTAGGATATCTTCCTTAGTGAAGCCTGTTCCCAGCGCTTGCTGCAACACCCGGTAGATGGGCTGGTGAAGCGATTTCCCGAAGAAGTTCAATTGATCGTACTTGAGGCATCCATCGCACGGGATTATGTTGTTTAACAACGTTGTCTTACCACAGTCCGACTTCCCAATGATAAACCTTCTGATTGCAGCAGGAGGTAGCGATCGCTCCTGTTGGGGGCGTTGGCACTGTAGGAAATGTCTTTGACGTTCATTTATTTGAATAAAATAGCGATCAACATTTGCTTGCAATGTCATTGGAAGACGGACATAGTTAACCCCAGCGAGGTAATGACCAGGAATCGAACAGGCGACGGATTAAAGTTGGAAATTGTAAGGTATGCGGTGCCATGAAGTCTCAGTTTGTTGCTGCAACTGGTGCAGGGTTCATGGACAAACTACTAGCAATCAACCGATCACCCATGGAAATGCGTCTTCCCGGATACAACTTTACCGGGCCAGAGATTAAACTTAGCAAGCGCCTGCACCCAGAAAGCTTGGGCAAACCACATTAATCGAGTTTACCAGGCTGCATATCACCACGGTCTCTGTTATATGCCCAGCACAAGGATAAAACCGCCCGTTACCCCATCTGTGGAAAAGCTATGCTAGCCTCGCTTAACACCATTGCCAACACTTCCACACGCGAACGCATGGACCACAGCATCATCGGACCAATCATCGATACCAAAACTCGATTTGGTCTGAGTATTTAGAAAATAAAAGTTCGCTGGACCGATGATTTAGCGGATGAGTTGCACAAACCAGTTCGAGGCACGTTTCAAAAACGCGGTGTAGTAGTGTGGTGTGGATGACACCTAGGCGGCCGACCTTGTTGATATGAATGTCAAAACACCTACCGCATCGAACATATCTTGCGTAGAAGAACATGGGGAGGTGTGAAAGAGCTTAACGTCAAGTGGAGGGGTACCCCACGGAGTTCAACTATTTGGTCAAAGCTGCGAATGTGCAATAGACTAGTTCATATGACTGGAAAAAAACTGCTATGTTATCATATGGTTGCGCAGGTCCTCTTCAGATATGAGATTCGATTCGCGCCGTCTCCTGTCCGCCTTGTGATAAGACTTCACCTTCAATTCGATGGTATTGATTTTTTTCTAGAACCGCCATGCTTAGATCCACATAGTTCTTTGCATATACCATCCTTTGGTCACTAGGTTTTGTGCCGCAAGGTAGACACTTTCCCACTTTTTTTCACGATACCGACAAGGTGTTTTTTCATGTCCTCGAGAGCTATTTCACGATCGCTTCTAGCGCAGCCTCTAGCTCATTGTTGTCTTTTATGCCATCTTTCAACTGCTTGGTCACCTACCGTTTTGTCACAGCATCCGAGCTTTCATTGGGATATCATAGGCTAGTAATGCGATTGTCGTTCATATCGAAATGATGCACGATCCACCAGACGGATATGCACTGTTTTGCATGGGATCCAAACTTATCCATTTATTTATAGAGCGAAAAGATTGCATTTTCCACGATTTTCCCATTGTCAGCATCTTCAACACGGACAGACAAAAGTGACCACACACCACATCCCCTCGCGTCTCAAGTTCATCAGTTTTGAAAAGGATCTCAGGCTACAAATAGTCTGCCATCTCGTCGGGCGTTGGCAAACCATAAGAGTCAAAGTAATACTCTGCGCTTTTACCAACACGTCAAATTCGATAGAAGATCCTTCCAGCTGTCGTGGTTAAGGTTCCACATTTGGTGTGTCAGACCTTTGGTAGTAGTGTATCAGGCATGACCGCACCCCAACAGTATTGCATCTTCGTGGTGGTTACAACCTGTTTGAGCTGAATGTTTAAAAGGGGTTTGTAGGGGAGAACTAAATTATGCACCCATATGCCGCTCATTTATTTACAGTTGACGATTTTGTAGTGGCCACGGGCAAGGGTGCTAATTCAATCATGCATGATATGACGGTTGTCATCGTTGGCTGATAGGGCTCTCTTGTGACACTCAAGTGTATATATCTTATGCCTATGACTTTTGATTGTGTATTCATAGTCCGGTAGGTCACTGTGTGCTTATCAAGGCATCTCTTGTAGTTTTCAAAGGTAATTTTTGACGATGCACTTCTTCAGCCCTTGAGTCCTCTTCGCTTCGCGCTTGCCAACCTTGAGCGCGTATATCTTGGACCGCAATCCAAGACTCAGTCATGGGGACTCCGGCTCATTCATCATTCAACATTCCAAGAATTTTCCTGTTCAGACCTCATTTGATACCGGAAGTGTGGTCACTTGAATAGTTGAATGTGCCGAACTTCTGCCGCCAGTGTTCGTTAATGTCTTTGTAGACATCTGGAGGTTCGACATTGTAAACTATACTGTCGGTGTAACAGATGGTTGTCTTGTCACGGTAGGTTGGCTTTAGGTACTTGTAAACATAGTCCGCCATTAAGGTCTTAGATATGTCGAGGTAAATTGGCTTGTCAAATTTCTATTTGGTCTTACGCATGTGCATGGCTGCAAGATACTCACTGAAGTTAACCCGGCGATCAAAATTGAGCTTGGTGACGAGGTTCATCACTTTTTTCTCGTTGGTAACCATTCGGACGTCAGCCCTCTTGCGGATATTTTCTATTGTCTTTCCGACACCGCATTGTTCATGAGCTTGAAAAAGTCTTTTTCAAAGTTAGTGGTGGCAGCGGCTCTGAGCGCGGTGGTTATATCTATATAAATTTTCAGCCATATGATCTGGTTTAAACTTATAACCGTGTGGTTTTCTGATCTTGAGTCTGAGCGCAAGTACTGTTTTAGGTTGACGTAGTATACAACATACCTCAGTTTGTCTCCGAGATTTCATTACTTTGTTCAGCTGTACAGTTTCCGGGGCAAGCGAGTAGCCATTGTGGTAGTCATGAAGTTCCTTGAGATATTCGAAGTCTACCTCCAATATAAATCATTAGTCGTCTTCACTGCAAGGGTCTCAAAGGTTGGTTACGTCGGTGTTAATCCATTCAAAGCCACCAATCGGTGGATAGCTACTCATATCCCATCCATACAGGTTATCAGCATCCATCAAGTAGTTGGTGGGCTTGTCGGCATTGAATCCTTCGACATAAGGGTTGTTGACTTTGGCAAACCGCTGTGCTAGACTGTTATCCCACCTCTAATCCCTTTTCCATATCTGAAGTTCTCAAACACATCGCACAGCTAGAGTACATCCGTTTTCAGATACAAGTCATGATACTCTCTCATGCTGGCGATATCCATCTCTTTTCACACACTTGCTGCGCGTATTAGTTCATAGTCTGCATGGCTTACTCCCTCACCGGTGATGGTATTGTATAATGCTTCACTGGGTGGCAACTCAGTCTCCTGGAGTTTTTTAAACCCATCTACATAGTCATAAGGGTACACACCCTTTCGCAAGAGTAAACCTTCATCAAGAGACTTCCCCGGCGCGTCAGCAGGTTTATCATTACCTTCATCCATGACTTCCTTGACTCTCTGTGAGTACCCGGCGTGCTCATTGTCCTTGTTGATCGTGCTGCCATTGACCTCCAGCGATCCAAATTGTCTTGTCAGCGAATCGAACGCTGCCATCAATGCTTTTTCGTCTTGCTCGGTTTACTCAAGTTGCTTGAACCCATCCATATAATCAACAGGGTACACACTCTGTCGCAAGAGTAAACTTTCGTCCATGGCCGGCACTTCAACTGGTATATCATAGCCTTCATCCATGTCTGGTGAAGGTGATTTTACATCACTTGACCTCCTTGACTCTCTATGAACAGACGGCGACCACCCAGGAAATTCGTTCTGGTGGCAAATTGTCCATGTAAAGCACGATACCGTCAATTACAAGTGATTCAACTTCAATGTCCTGTTCTGTCAAGTAATCAAACGCCACCATAAGTAAAATTGAGAATGGAAATGGGGAATGTGTCAAAGAGACAACAACCCGACCAAATAAAAAAACAACAGCAGAGGGTCACCAACAGGTCTTCAATGTAGCGAGAAATTCCCGCACCCGGAGGCATCCTTCAGCTGGCCCCTAAACAAATATATACTAGTCCAGTGATAATGAACGCCATACTAATTTCCAAATTGTACACAAGAAACTAAAATTAAAATAATACAAGACTAACAAAGGCCAGAGGCTCCTGACTTGGGACAGGCGCAAAAATGCGGCGGGGTTAAATATGTTTGTGAGATCTCAACCCTCCCCCTATACCTCTAACCAATGTAGAAAAGTAAACGCATAACAATACGCACATTAAAATTCAGTTTAAGAGAAGTCCGAGTCTGATGTCAGAAGATGTAACCAAAGAAAATAAACAAAATGACAATAATACATAAATAACAACAGACTACTAGCAGTTAACTGACATGCCAGCTCCAGACTTCAATTAAACTGACTGAAAGATTATGATCTCATCATATGAACATCAGGCACAATCCTTCCCGTTAGGAGTTTAGTATCATACCATCATAACATATATGAGAAGAACATAACCCGTGTCATGCCAACAACTGTTTTTAGAATAAATGTGTTTAGTTCCGATGCAAAGACCTTATCAGTGACTCAATATTAACGCCAAAATATGCAATCTTCAATGACTTGACAACAGTATCGTAATTATATCCCTTCTTAATAAGTCTATTCAAAGGTTTTGTAAGTTTCTGAGGTGAATACTGACACCTTTGTGCTTTATAAAGAATATTTCCATAAAAAATTGGATGTGAAATACCTGAACGTATTAGAAGTCTGCATGTTGAGCTATATTTACGAATGATGTCTTTATACCGATGATAAAATTTAGTGAATGTTTTGACTAGTTTGTGATATCGAATACCCTGGTGTAATAATTTTTCAGTAATACATAAATTTCTCTCGTTAAAATCTAAAACATTGTTACATACACGAGCGAATCGTACAAGTTGAGATATATAAACACCGTAAGATGGTGACAAGGGAACGTCACCACCTAAAAACGGATGATTAACGATAGGAAATGAAAAATCATCCCTTTTATCATAAATTTTAGTATTCAGCTTTCCATTAGTGATATAGATATCAAGATCGAGAAAAGGGCAGTGGTCATTGTTAGTATTAGCTTTATTTAAAGTAAGTTCAACAGGATAAATTTCATTAATATACATACTGAAGTCGTCATTATTGAGAGCCAAAATATCATCCAAATATCTAAAAGTATTATTAAATTTGTTTATCAGATGTAGTGCCTTGTTCTTCAAACTACAAATTACATAGTTCAACGTACTTCCATCGATGTTGTAGTCGGTGCCCCTACATTACTTTGAATTTTTCGCCTGCTCATAAAGGTACGGCTGCAATTTAACAATAGAGTCTGTGAAATGTCTCAGTCCTGATACCATTTCGGATCCTTCAGTGTAACCTTGGCCTGTCTCCAACTCAGTTCCACTAATGATGGCCAAAAGATGTGCCTTGGCTTAGTCCCAGACATTTCCCGTGTATACAATCTTATCTGTCATGTACTCGTCGCAATGCAGGCGTCGAGCCCGGCTCAGTTGATACCATTGTCGTGACAGTACCAGGAAAGCTATGTAGGTTGGGCACTTCTGCGCAAGGTAGCCTTGTATGAGTGTCAGATGTGCGTTGTTGTCCAGCTTCTTCCCTTTTATAAGCCTGCTTCCCAGCTCAAAATATTTGCGGTGTGACACAATGTATTCTAGCTTACGTCTGTCTATGACCTCGCGCAGTGTGATTTTCCGACCGTTTTCGGACTCCGCGGGTATTACCCGGTACAATTCGGGATCAAACGCTTCTCTACCAAATACATTCTTGAAGGCTGCTGTTGGACTTGAGTTTACCAAGCTATTCAGGCTCGCAATCATAAATTTGAGACTGTCCAAACCTCAAACTCTGGTGAAGGGGTTTCATTTCCCCGTCATTCATCTTGTACTCGCTCACCTGGATTGTCTTCCTAAACGAGATTTTCTTTTCCTCCGAATTGGGAATGCATGTGAGCTGCCTCGGTGTTGACCCCAGGTTCTTAGTGTACAGATGACTATCATACCCGGCCAGATTGTGAAAAATACAGGTATAAACTTTGACATTTTGTACTTCAGGTAACACTGGTTATGTGCTGCGCCCCTGTATTTTCGGTAAAGTGGCAGTAATCCCTCATCTTGTCCTCACCAAGCGAACAATCACACAACCAGCTCTGCGTGGCCTCCTGGTGGTTTTCTTGTCCTCTTTCGTCAAGATCATATGCTTCATACGATAGTTTCAGGTGTAAATGGCCTTGATTTTTTTTTCAAGGCATTCAACAAAGATCTGTGCCACATCTTCGTTCGGCTTTTGCATGATATACAGAACTGGTGCCTTGGTATACACCTTGTCGTCAAAGCACTTGATGTGGTAGCAGAAACACGAAGGCATGTGCTTTTGGTAGGCTTTCGTATGTGGTTTATCGATCCTGGTTTCAACCTTCTCGGTTAAACACTAAAATTAGGCGAACACCACGAAAGGGACTCCTATCGAGTGAGTGTTGTCAAAAGTCTGGTAGATCCCTTCCTTAATAAGCTTGGGCAGCTCGATCTTAACCGCCTTGTGGTTGACGCAACACTCTTTGTGGGTCTCCAGGACTTCTTTAATGTGAACTGGTTCACGCACCTGTAGCACAGGCGGGTCTCACAATTTTTTTATCAGCACCAAGTTGGTGTCTCTCTCCCGCTGTTCGCTAACGTCTAATATGCGCAGCGGGTATACTTCATTGTCGTTAATTTATAATACATTGACTGTCAGGGTTGAATTGACCTTCTCGAACTTACCAATACCCTTAAGGCTGACCGAGAACTACATCTTTTTTCAGATTGAGCTCTTCCTGCCACGGTGGTACTGTGTTATCATGTCTGTATGTTTTGGGTACAAACCTCGTCATGGTGCAAGGCCGAAAGTATGGCCCACTTAAAACAATCCTCATCAGTTTTTTCATATTGTTTACAGCCTTCTTTCAAAGTACTGTGACCCTCCCAGCGGCCGGTGTTTGTTAATATTGACTTGAAGTTTTACAATTGCTTTCAATGTTCAGCCACATTTTTCAGAGGTTCACTGGGCAATCTTTACTCCGATCTTTTTGTCCATCTAATCAAGGGTTTTTAAGATCGTGGCCTCGGTGAAAATCTCGAGTGAAAGTATCCCTTGTTCTCATCATCTGCATTACCTGATGGATTAATATTCACAAAGGTACAGTGTATCTCCACATTGATTTTTGCTCCTTTCAATGTCCAAATTGTTATAAGTTCCTCCAGTGACATCTGAGAGACGTCAAGGAAAGTCTGCACATCCATAGCAATAATGGGGGTCATCTTCCAGGTAGTAAATGCGTCTTTCAAGGCTTTCTTTGGCGGATGCACTATCGACAGCCTGCTAATACCTTTCAACCCAAGTTTTTTTGCCTGGGTGATAATCGTCTTCCTCGTCTGGGGTTTCGGACGCACTGATATTTAAGGTTGGTTTCTTCTGTTACAATCAACTCAACCAACTGACCTTTCCCAAATCGGGAGTACCATCAAAGGTGGTTCATTTTGGTAATACCTCTCAGGGATTTGACATTTTCAATAACTTACTTCATGTCCGCTATTGGATCCATGTCTTCATCCCAACAATAAAAAAGATCAATTTAGTTTACCCCAACCACCATCCCCAATTCAATTTATTAGACACAATTTTTTCGGTTCTAAAAATCATATCTTGACACTGTCAATCCTACCGTCCGTGAAAGTCTTGGTAATCATACCCAGTGCGCCTGGATTTTTCCATACCATAGCTTTCAATTTGCAAAGTTCCATTGGCCTACCCCTAATCTTTTAAAAGCTGTCAGAATTCCCTACGGCAATACTTTTTTTACTCACTAGAAGCAAATGATAGGTAATGATCTAAGGTACAATGGGCCAAAAAGGTCCAGGTGGGACAACTCATAGTTTGTCTTCACCATAGGTCCGAACTTAGGTCTTAAGGGTCAAACATGCCTACCCCAAATTTTCAAAAGTCTGTCAAAAATTTCCTACGGCAATACTTTTTTACCCACTAGGTGCAAATGATAGGTAAGGGTCTAAGGTCTAATGGGTCAAAAGGTCCAGGTGGGACAACTCATGGTTTGTCCTCACCATGGGTCCAAAGTTAGATTTCAAAAAAATGCCTTACCTCAATTTTTAAAGGAGTGTAAAAAATTCCCTACGGCAATACTTTTTTAGCCACTAGGTGGAAATGTTAGGTAATGGGCTAGGGTCCAGTGGTCCAAAAGGTCCAGGTGGGACAACTCATAGTTTGTCTTCACCATAGGTCCGAACTTAGGTCTTAAGGGTCAAACATGCCTACCCCAAATTTTCAAAAGTCTGTCAAAAATTCCCTACGGCAATAATTTTTTACCCACTAGATGCAAATGATAGGTAAGGGTCTAAGGTCTAATGGGTCAAAAGGTCCAGGTGGGACAACTCATGGTTTGTCCTCACCATGGGTCCAAAGTTAGATTTCAAAAAAATGCCTTACCCCAATTTTTAAAGGAGTGTAAAAAATTCCCTACGGCAATACTTTTTTAGCCACTAGGTGGAAATGTTAGGTAATGGGCTAGGGTCCAGTGGTCCAAAAGGTCCAGGTGGGACAACTCATAGTTTGTCTTCACCATAGGTCCGAACTTAGGTCTTAAGGGTCAAACATGCCTACCCCAAATTTTCAAAAGTCTGTCAAAAATTCCCTACGGCAATACTTTTTTACCCACTAGGTGCAAATGATAGGTAAGGGTCTAAGGTCTAATGGGTCAAAAGGTCCAGGTGGGACAACTCATGGTTTGTCCTCACCATGGGTCCAAAGTTAGATTTCAAAAAAATGCCTTACCCCAATTTTTAAAGGAGTGTAAAAAATTCCCTACGGCAATACTTTTTTAGCCACTAGGTGGAAATGTTAGGTAATGGGCTAGGGTCCAGTGGTCCAAAAGGTCCAGGTGGGACAACTCATAGTTTGTCTTCACCATAGGTCCGAACTTAAGGGTCAAACATGCCTACCCCAAATTTTCAAAAGTCTGTCAAAAATTCCCTACGGCAATACTTTTTTACCCACTAGGTGCAAATGATAGGTAAGGGTCTAAGGTCCAATGACCCAAATGGCCCAGGTGGGAAAATTTCACCATAGGTCCAAAGGTAGGTTTCTTTTATAAATTGCTAATTTATATTTTTCGTGCACACCATACATTAAGTACAACAAATAAACCTTGCGTATAATCAAATGTGAACGCATTCCGCTTGTTCAGAAGTAGAATTTTTTGTCAAAACAAATTTGTCTGACAAAAAAATAGCAAAGCACGAGTGCAATTTTCTATTCTTGTAATGCAAAACTATTGATACTTTTTAGGAACTACTTGACAGGATGCCGAGACTATGGAAAGCTATTTCTTACAATATAACAAAATTGATTTCTTATGGAAACGTCGATGTCATGTAACAACAATTTTGCCAGCATTTAAATAAGTGCATAGCTATTTACTATTCTTCATACACTATTTAAAATTGCGCGCAGCACGCTGTTTGGTATATGAAAAGCGAATAAAGTAATGAACAGGAAATTACATGTTAATTTGAAGAAAAAAAACATTAAATAGTGTCTTCGGCTGCTCACTCATATGTAAAAACAGATTATTTTGTGATTATATGATTGATAAAAACATTTAAAGTACGTTTGAATCTTATGCAACTTTTGGGTTTATAGACATATCTGAAAACTGGCTGCTAGCGAAGTGGCTGCTGGCGAGTGGCTGCTAGCTTGAGCCTGGTGTTGTTTAGTTGCAAGATGACTATTTGTTTATATTGGAACTGCAAACTGATGATACATTTTAAGGTGTAACTTCAATGTTTATAAAAGTATTTAATTTCATAAACAAAATTGTGCAATAGTGTCAAGAAAATATATTTTAAGGATGTTTCGGTTTTGTACATTTTAATTTTAATTCATTCGGGTCTGCGAGTCCCGGATCAATCGGCGGTTTTTTTTTCACTGGGAGAAGAATCTGTTTTGAAATCGATTTTTTGATAGTCTATTGAGGTATTCATTTATGAAATTGATTGTACGTCTTACTTAGACAATTATTCAGTATATTATCGCTATTTTTGTAAGTTTTTTTATTATATTAGTCGTAAAAACTTCGATTTTTTTCTTCTTTGTATTCTGTGAGTACAAAACAAAATGGCGGACTCCGACTATTTTGAATCTGTTGAAGAAAACTTTTCAGTAGGCAGAGGCTATGAGTCTGCAATCTCCACGAGAGGTATGTCTGATAATTCTATAGAAAGAGAGAGCAAGAAACGCAAATTTGCAACCCCTAGTCCAAATAAAAATTATTCACATGCAATCCAAACCCTAGCCACACTCCGATATAGACCATTACGCAATGCCTCTCGACCCTCTGTCCCCGACAACCAGCATATTATTATCAGTGCTAGAGGTGTACGCCTAGCAGAAGAAAATCCCATCAAAATTCAAAAAAATATTTCAAAGGAGTATGGCATTGTTAAAAATATTAGACCAATAAGATCTGGTAACATTATTTTAAACTGTATGGATGGTATGCAACTAAAACATCTGATGAAGGCGACTCATCTAGGTGAATGGCAAGTCAAGTGCTCTAAACCACAAAGTCTTGTGAGCTAACAAGGATGCATATATACATAATGTACCTCAGGAATATTCTGAGGAAGACATTAAATGAATATGGGGTCACAAAAGCCACAAGGCTTAAATATTATGACAAACAACAAGCCAAAAGAGCACCATCTCGAACTATAAAATTGTACTTTAGCATACCACATCTGCCAACATCTGTATGCATTGGGTTTCTAAAGTACATAGTTAAACTTTTTGTACCCAAGCCAATCCAATGCTACAATTGTCAACAGTTTGGCCATGTTGCCACAAATTGTAAAAGGGATAAAGCATATGTTAAGTGTAGTTTAAGATATGAAGGCCAGTGTAATACTGATACAGCAGTGTGTGTAAACTGCAAAGGTCCTCATCAGGAAAACTCCAAAGACTGTGCTAAAAGAGTGGGAAAACAAAAAGCTCTCAAAAAGAGCAAGGAATTAAAAATATCTGTAGGTGAAGCCACCAAAATTGTAAAAGGTGAAGACACTAACTTGAAGACCTTTGTTGCAGAGAAAGAATTAAATATGCAATTTATCAGTGAAACTAAACCCCACAAAAAACCTATATTGGGTAAATACTTCTGTTTCCCAAATGGTATCAATAATGACTATTGCAATTAATCATATAATTAATGCTCGAAAAGAGAGAATTACAGTAGAGAATGTAACAAAGCACATCAGTGAAGTGGCCAAAACTCTAAACTTGTGCAATGTTGACACAGATCAAATGAATCATTATATTGAGAAAAGTCAGTCCATCAGTATTTAAAATTAAAACAATCAATACATATATATATATATATACAACTCGTCTAAACATCAACCCAACAATATACATATATACAACTCGTCTAAACATCAACCCAACAATGTTAGATCTGTAAATTTGCTTTCGCAAATTTTTGGTTCTTCCCTCGCCGGGATTCGAACCCATGCTACTGTGATATCGTGACACCAAATCGCCTGCACTGCAGCCGTCCCGCTAGACCACACGACCACCTAGGCTCTCACAAAAAGAGCTTTCGCTGGCCGTGTGTTACCTTTCCTCGTCAGTTTTAATCTATATATACTTAAAGAGTATTAATTTGAAGAACATCATTACTAACATAATGTATTTTATGATAATATTATTAACAATAATGACTAGTTCATTTGTTATACATCAGTGGAATTGCCATAGCTTTCATAGCAATGGTCCAGAATATATATGGAAATTATCAAATTTCTCTACTTATCCAGATGTAATATGTCTACAAGAAACTTGGTTTAAAAGTGAAAATGATCTAATTGAAATTAACGGTTACACAGTTGCAGATTTCTCAGTTAGAGACGGTATAAATGGGGGTGGCACAGCTATATATGTCAAAGTAAACATCCCATACTCTAAGAAAGAAATAACTTCAAAATTTGAAACATCTGTTGCTCAAATATTAATAAACAGTGATATGGACCCTAATAAAAACCTATATGATGCATCAACAGTCACAAAAGAATATGATTATATAAATCTCTTGAATCAAATTGAAGGTAAATTTATTATCTGTGGTGACTTTAATGCTCATCATTATCTATGGGGTAGTAATAAAACTGACACTAAAGGTAACTCATTGCACAATGCTATTAGTACCAATAATATTATAGTTTTAAATGATGGATCAGGTACTAGACAAAACCCCTCCGATCAACAATAATTATTGTCATGTATTGATATATAAATGTCTAGTGTACAGTTAGCACATCAAATAACGTGGGCAGTAGATAATAAATTCTTATAATATGGTAGTGATCATTTTGTAATACAGTTAACATTGAATCAAACCTCATATTGTTAAAACAGCGAACAAGAGTTGATTTGGAACTATAAAAAAGCTGATTGGGATGGGTTCGCCAGCTCATTTCATAAACAACTTAGTGAGAGCATGGTTACTGACAATATTAATGAATCATGTACTCATCTCACTAACACTATCATTAAAATTGCTTGTGAGCACATCCCTTCTAAAGAAGAAGGAAAAATAATAAAATAGTAGTTCAAGTAACTATTCAGACGCATTTATATCACATAAAGAAGATATTGAGTCTATAGAAGCTGAAAACTTGAAACAAGTTATAATGAACCATTTACACTTAATGAATTACAGGATGCTATTGCTGATACATCAGATACATCTCCTGGTAAAGATAAGGTTACCTATAGTATGTTTAAAAGCTTTCGTAATGAATCACTTGGTGTATTTCTTTTATTAAATAACAGAATTTGGTTCTCACAAGATCTTCCTCTGGCTTGGAAACATTCAATAATAATCCCAAGCTTTAAAAAGGGGAAAGATCCAAGTGACCAACATGCATATAGACCAATAGCTTTAACATCTAATTTTGTAAAAATTATGGAAAAGATTATTAATAACAGACTGAGATGGTATCTTGAGAAAAATCATATATACTCACCTTATCAGAGTGGATTTCGTCAAAATTGAAGTACGATGGAACAAACAATTAGACTTGATAACGATATACAAAAATCATTTTTAAAGAAAGAATATTTATTTGGAGTATTTATTGACTTCCAGAAAGCATTTGATATGATATGGAAGTTTGGACTTCTAAACAAATTGGTTAAAATTGGGATAACGGGTAACATGCTCGGTTGGGTTAATAGTTTTCTCACTAACAGAACAATACAGGTCAAAATAAATAACACTCTTTCTGATATTCTCACGATCCAAAACGGTACCCCCCAAGGAAGTTGCACCAGCCCAACATTATTCAATATTATGGTAATCGATCTCCCTTCATGTATTAATATTTGTTCTATTTCCCAATTTGCAGACGATAGTGCAATATGGTTATGTGGTAAAAATATTGGTTATATTCAAAGGAGAATACAGAAAGATCTTGACAATATCAAATCATGGTGTGATAAATGGGGATTTCTCATTTCCCCCTCTAAAACTGTAGCTATTGTCTTTAGTAGAAAGAAACAGACTGAGAAGTTAGTATTAACTTTAGGTAACAGTTTATTACAAGTAGTCAATGAGGTGAAATTTTTAGGAATAATTATTGATAGTAAATTGACTTGGTTAAAACATATACAATATATAGAGGCAAAATGCAGTAAAGTCTTAAATTGCATGAAACTTCTAACAGGTACTAAGTGGGGATCAAACAACCATTCTCTTAGAAACATATATATTGCACTTATAAGATCTAAAATAGACTGCGGATGTGAAGTATATAATTCAGCCTCACATTCCGTAAAGAAAATACTGGACCGGGTACAAAGTCATCACTTCGAATTTGTACCGGTGCATATAAAAATATAGCTACAAGTGGACTGCAAGTAGAAATGGGTGATCCACCCTATGAAGAACGTAGGCAGTGCCTTATTACAAAATCGTTTTTAATTATATCTAGTCATGAAGACAACCATCCAACTAAGGAAAGTTTGGCAAAAAAGGCAACATTTCTTTGCTACTCCAGGGAAATAAAACAGAATAAAAAACCATATTTTATTGTTTCAAAAGATATGATTAATCAACATGATGCAGATATTAACCTAATATATAAATACAAACAATTCCTAACACCCCCTTGGCATTTGACTGAACCCCTGTATGTACACAGCTCTTAAATCTCATCTCGAAAAAGGATAATCCACACTAAATTGGAAATGAAAGTAACTTCATGATCGATACGCAGTACCGCCAGTTTATAAAAATATATACGGACGGATCTAAAGATTCAAATTCTAATAAAACCTCATGTGCATTTGCAATACCTGAAATGGGAATAAAAAAAGGTTTCAAACTGCCTAAGAATATGTCAATTTTTACTTGTGAGCTTATGGCAATATTTTTGTCTCTTATTTGGTTAGAAGAATTTAAACCAAATAATGTTATTGTGTTTGTCGACTCTTTATCAGCTCTCCAAGCCTTAAAGAGTAATTTATTTAAGGTAAAAAAATATTTATTGTACGACATTATATTTTTATACAACCAGTTAGTCAAACTAGGTAGTAACGTGATATTTGAGTGGATACATAGCCACGTCGGAATTTTAGGAAACGAAATTGCAGACCAGACTGCCAAAGTGGCTCTTAATAAAGATACAATATATTATCATATTCCCCTTTATAAAGAAGACATCAAATGTTTAACAAAAAACATTTTAAAACAAATTTGGAAAAAACAGTGGTCAGATAACCCAAAGGGAAGATTACTACACTCCTTCCAAAATAATGTATCATTTAAGATTACTATTCCACAAATAAATAGAGAAAATGAACGAATAATTTACAGATTAAGATCTGGCTCTATTAATGTCAATAAATATCTTCACAAAATAGGGAAAAGCCCAAGTGAAATTTGTGAAAACTGCAAAGTCACAGACGATGTTGTACACTTTCTATTATAAAATTGAGAATGGAAATGGGGAATGTGTCAAAGAGACAACAACCCGACCAAATAAAAAACAACAGCAGAAGGTCACCAACAGGTCTTCAATGTAGCGAGAAATTCCCGCACCCGGAGGCGTCCTTCAGCTGACCCCTAAACAAATATATACTAGTCCAGTGATAATGAACGCCATACTAATTTCCAAATTGTACACAAGAAACTAAAATTAAAATAATAAAAGACTAACAAAGGCCAGAGGCTCCTGACTTGGGATAGGCGCAAAAATGCGGCGGGGTTAAACATGTTTGTGAGATTTCTACCCTCCCCCTATACCTCTAACCAATGTAGAAAAGTAAACGCATAACAATACGCACATTAAAATTCAGTTCAAGAGAAGTCCGAGTCTGATGTCAGAAGATGTAACCAAAGAAAATAAACAAAATGACAATAATACATACATAACAACAGACTACTAGCAGTTAACTGACAGCTCCAGACTTCAATTAAACTGACTGAAAGATTATGATTTCATCATATGAACATCAGGCACAATCCTTCCCGTTAGGGGTTTAGTATCATACCATCATAACATATATGAGAAGAACATAACCCGTGTCATGCCAACAACTGTTTTTAGAATAAATGTGTTTAGTTCCGATGCAAAGACCTTATCAGTGACTCAATATTAACGCCAAAATATGCAATCTTTAATGACTTGACAACAGTATCGTAATTATATCCCTTCTTAATAAGTCTATTCAAAGGTTTTGTAAGTTTCTGAGGTGAATACTGACACCTTTGTGCTTTATAAAGAATATTTCCATAAAAAATTGGATGTGAAATACCTGAACGTATTAGAAGTTGCATGTTGAGCTATATTTACGAATGATGTCTTTATACCGATGATAAAATTTAGTAAATGTTTTGACTAGTTTGTGATATCGAAAACCCTGGTGTAATAATTTTTCAGTAATACATAAATTTCTCTCGTTAAAATCTAAAACATTGTTACATACACGAGCGAATCGTACAAGTTGAGATATATAAACACCGTAAGATGATGACAAGGGAACGTCACCATCTAAAAACGGATAATTAACAATAGGAAATGAAAAATCATCCCTTTTATCATAAATTTTAGCATTCAGCTTTCCATTAGTGATATAGATATCAAGATCGAGAAAAGGGCAGTGGTCATTGTTAGTATTAGCTTTATTTAAAGTAAGTTCAACAGGATAAATTTCATTAATATACATACTGAAGTCGTCATTATTGAGAGCCAAAATATCATCCAAATATCTAAAAGTATTATTAAATTTGTTTATCAGATGTTGTTTCCAAGGGTCTTTGCTGATTTTTGTCATAAATTGTAACTCATAACAATACAAAAACAGGTCCGCAATAAGTGGTGCACAGTTAGTCCCCATTTGAATTCCGATAATCTGACGATATACGGAATCCCCAAAGCGAACAAAAATGTTATCTAGTAAAAATTCAAGGCATGTATAGAATCAAAGCATGTCCAATTAACATAGTTTTTTTGTTTATTGCTACTAAAAAATGACCTAAAAGAGTTTGAACATATATATTCACATTCTGATTTTTTGAATGCCCATTTAATTAGGTGTGTGAATTTTTTCTTAATGAGAATGTGATGCAATGTGGTATACAGGGTAGAAAAATCAAAACTTTGAACAGATTCAAAATCACCAATATAAGCATGCAATTTATCAAGTACTTCCAACGAGTTCTTGACACTCCAAAAGTAATTTATTCCACTATTTCCGAAGGCCTTATTTGAACAATTTATTATCAGGTTTTTAATTGTACCAAGTGTGCTGGTAAGAAGAATAAACAATTTAGTAGTTGAACAATGGCTTGAAGACGAAATAAATCTATATTTGTAAGGGGTTTTGTGTAGCTTCTGAAGCCAATACATAGTTGGGACTTTTATTGTATTTGGCTCTGCTTGTAAAGCGGTGGCTAAAAGTTTATGTTTGTTACAGATTTCGTTTTCTGAAAATGGAGTCAGTTGGAATGTTGGTGAATTGGTGATTTCCTTTTTCAGAACCTCAATGTAAAATTTACGTCAAACAATAATAATATTATCGGCCGGGACAAAAACAAATTCCTTGGCTAGTTCTTTTAGTTTATGTTTGATACGAGAAATAGGTTTATTGTGGTTATTGTTAATAGTAAAATGTTCTTTAAAATGTTGAATACGTATATCACCTATCTTCATTACTAAATTAAAAAAAGAGTCCAAAGATTTTTTTGTCAGCTTTTTCCTGTTTTATCCATTTCATACAGTAAGTATGGAGTGAGTCGTGGATGATAATACGA
This sequence comes from Mytilus galloprovincialis, assembly GCF_965363235.1. Classification (NCBI taxonomy): domain Eukaryota; kingdom Metazoa; phylum Mollusca; class Bivalvia; order Mytilida; family Mytilidae; genus Mytilus; species Mytilus galloprovincialis. The sequence continues at coordinate 5,187,495 of NC_134846.1, read as the reverse complement.
CACTCATTCCAATTAATAATAGACGGGGGACGATATTTAGGTCCTTTACTGAGGAATGATTTTGACTCTCGGTCTTGAACGATGTTAAGATCTGTTATAACATGGGAAATGGGTCCATAAATATATTCGGAATTACTGCAATTACATGAAGTAGGTGTATTTTCACTGATATTAACATCTTTACAAAATTGACTATAATTAAACACAAATTTCCGGGTAGATTTCTTGTAAATATAACAAATAAGAGGTAGCTCAGTATTGTCAAAATATCCAGGAATTTGTTCTTTAACAGAATGGTCGTTAAATATACCGGCAATATTTACAAAATCTATGATCTTCATGGCGATCAATTTTGGGAAATAATTTAGAATAACAATATGCCTCAATAAGAACAATTTCATACTTAGGACTGCTATATGAAATTGTGTTGCAATCCTCCAAAATTTTATTTAGCTTATTAACCGGTAACGAACAGAGTTTTGTTAACAGATAATGTCTGCCGTTGTTTTTTGAAATAGAAATTAGGTCCGAAATATTGGTATGATTGGCCCGAAATTTTATTTGATTGCGATTTGTTCTACGACCGTGAGAACGTTTTTTACGTACAGTTTTAGAAACTATATCCAAAATGTTAACGGAATTGGTTCTAGATATATTACCAATTCCCATGATATTATCATTTAGACCGAGAGGGTAAACTGTCTGTAACTTTTTAATCCAATTTAATTCAATTATTTTCCGAGATCGTACAAACTTTGAATGCGATTCACCTGGCTGCTTATTTACTACTTCTAAAGGTTGAACTGTTTCTCCTACGTACTGAATACCACACCCCGGTTTGTTTCATGTGAGTAAATAAATAATACTATTTGTTTTTCAAGTTATATCAGTTTCAAAATTTAAAGAAAATGTGCGACCATTAAACGTGGACCTTACCGTATTGTTGGTGGAAAGACGGGGACATGTAAGTCATTTTTTGGCATGACACTTATCGATAGAAGGGTAACCACGATTTTTATTGTTAAAAATGTTAGCGATGGTAGTATTTTTAGATAACCGATTTTGAAGATTGAGACGTGTAGATACCCTTTGAACAAGTTTAGTATTTAGTAATTTTCCATTTCTAAGCTTCATAATTGTTTTGTTAGTGAATTATATAATAAAGGAGCAAAGATTGGCGTCCAAAATATGAACCAGCATACAATAATTTAAGTTATATAAAATGGATAAATTTGTTTGCTCAAAATATGATGCGCAACGTAAACAGAAATATAATACGCTTCAAAATAATGGAGTTGTAGATCTCTCATTGAAACACCTGCTATCCGGGTACACACACACCTTTAGTCCCATGCATAACTATCTACGGGAAACTAATATACTTATAGGAAAATAGGATGACTTTCAACTACATGTATAAGTGTCATTTAGCTTTAGTTTAGAGATTATAAAACAAATAATTATGTATTTGAAACTAGTTTATATGAATTATTAATCAGACGGTCCCTAAGTTAAATTATTTCATTAAGTCAGTATACAACCAGCAAGATTAAAGATTAATGAAAAACTCAGCTGAATATGAAATAATTTCCTTTTTAATATATATAATAATCACAAGCAAGTCACAAGTGTAATGCACACTTCACCTTTGTGTCAGTCCATTCAGCGTAATCGAACAGACTTTTTCTACCTGTGTCATACATCAGTAAATCTTTCACCTTTCAAACACCAGAACTAATTGACCATGAAATGCACACATTTAATTTCAACAAGTATCAACATTCTATTTTAACACCCTGATCTAATGAAGATACTAGATAAGTTAACAGTACACATTAAGGGATAATACAAGATCACTTTAAGATTCTCTACAATGAAAAACATTTATATAATCAAACACACATTAAGTGATAGAAATACTTCTTAAAGTTTGTCATGATACATTTTTAGCATACACTTAGGAAGTTTAAAGGACCGTATCTATAAAAGAGTGATCCTGTTTATCTCTTACGAAGACATTTAATTAGGTCTTTCCACTTTTCTGTGGAAAGACCTATTGTTTTTCTTCTGATTATTTTTTTTTCTTCCGCCAAATTTTGTTCTTGCGATAAACATTTGTTTCGCAATATTTCGCTTAGATATTTTGTATATGATATCGAACAGTTTATGCGCTTTTGAAATTTACCCTGCGTAACCGAATACTTTTCTTTGTAGGAGTTATCTCCCCAAACACTGTTTTCCTTGTGTCCACAACTCCTTCGCAACCGTAAAAGATTACGACAAATTTATTTTATAAAATTGCTCGTTATATCCTTCGCATAATTTGTTCAATTCGACCAGTATGAACGCTCCATATAAGAGTTATTTCCCTTTTTGTATTTGAAATTTTGAAATGTATTTTTAAACTGGAACACCATAAGTGATAGAGACCTAGGATCTTTTGATTTGAGGTCCTTGAAAATTAGGTCAAGGTCAAAGGTCAAGGTCATATTCTAATTTTTGAATTTGTCTTATTTTCACTCATTTTCATTAACCTTATAAGATATCGACAAATTATTTTGTATATATTGTTAGTTGCGACATGTGGTAACTAAATAATTTAAGTTGAAAGGGTGCGTAAACAATGAATGGGAGTTTTAGCCCCTACCATATCTTAAATTATGTTTAAAGTGATATAACTTATTAACCATACATATTAGAGTCTAGGGTCTTTGATTTGAAATCCTCAGTTTGTGACCTTGAAATCGAGGTCAAGGTCATAGGTTAATTTGACGTTCTAGATTTTGACCTTTGCTTTAAATTCATATCTATACATCATAAAGCCAGATGAACTGACATTTTAAACTGATTTTTTATATTTTAATATCAAAATAGATATTAACTGGTGGAAAAACCTTCAATTGTTCTCTGAACAATTGGTTTTTAATTGTTAAATGTATTAGTTTATTTAATAAAAACATGAATATTGACAGATGAAAAACAACAACAATGATTTGTAAAGAGATCGTTTTTTAATTGAGTAAAATTCCTTTCAAAAAAAGTAAAATCAACGATTTAGATAATAAGCAAATGAAAACAACATAGATATAGGAAGATGTGGTATGAGTGCCAATGAGACAACGGTCCATCCAAACAACAATTTATAAAAGTAAACCATTATAGGTAAATGTACGGTATGAAACGAAATTCATATATATTTTGCAAGCTATCAAGCAATTTTTCGTTTTAAATGATTTATTTACAAGTATGTTATGCATGCTTTGATTTATGTATCGTAAAAGATAAAAGTTTCATTTCTGTAAATGTTTATATGACCAGCACTTCTCTGAGTTTTAATTAACAATTCAGTTCTGTACTCTCCCTACCTTGAAATAAGATGTAGAATTTTCTTTCTTTTTCTAATCAGATATATTGTTTACAAATTGTCTCGTTTTAAACAGTCCAATTTAAACGTAGGGCTTTCACAACGATACGAAATTATAACATATATACATATATATGTTCCGGACCATATGAGTATTTGGACCATACGCATATGGTCATCGCATATGGTCATGACCATATGCGTATACTCATATGGTCCGGCCATACGCGTATGGTCCGACCGTACGCGTATGGTCGGTCCATTTGAGTATTATACTCGTTTGGTTATTAACGGACCGGAACATATGAGTATTTGGACCATATAGGTATTTTTTTTTTAAATTACATTATAAACGTTTTAATAATACACAAACTTTATCTAAAAAAACAGTGATGGTTACATGACAATTTGTTAATTTTATAATCCAAAAACTACTTAAAAATTAAATATTGATGCCATAGTTAGTTTTAATCGCTAGTTACATTCTTGAATGTAGGTTTGGGGGGACATTCACTTCCACAGGGTGTCATTGCTTTTTAGCATTTGCAACAAATTTGCGCACGATCCTTTATATTTACACCTTTTGTTTGCTAGTTAAAAGATAGCCTTTTTGCAGCTGCGTACAGTGATATCGAGGTTTTTGGCCATTTTAATGTCTACGGTGTTTTTAAGAAGCTCTAGATCTCAAATATCGTAAAATGACTGCAATACACCATATTCACAAGACAATTTAAATAAACTATGTTACTTTCCGGTGAATTCTTGTGAAACAACAGTTCATTAAGAATTTTTTTGATTTGTTTTAGTCGACATATTGCCATTCTCTCGTAATAACAAATCGGTAATGACCATCAGTAATGACCATCGGTATAAAGTGTGTTTATTTTAAATTTGACAATTAAGTAAAATTAACTATGCGAAACTTCTTATTTTTATCTAGCTTATAATTTAATTATAATATAGTAATAAAATTACCCATATGATAGCGTCTTTTTAATGAACGGTCGTACCATGTGAAGAGTTTAAAAGTATTAAAAGTAAACTGTAACAGAGTGTTAACTACCCCGACCATACGCGTACGGTCGGACCATACGCGTATGGTCGGACCATATGAGTATATACCCATATGGTCATGACCATAAGCGTATGGTCCAAATACTCCTATGGTCCGGAACATATACATATATACCGCTGTCAAATATCAGGGATCATTTTCAACTAGTACATATCTTGGTTAACGCTAGATAAGTTGTCTTTCAAAATATTGTACAATAATGTATCCGATAAAAGTGGTATCCACTGACTTTTTGATGAAGATAAAAAGGATTCACTCATGACATATCGAATGTTAAAAAAAGCTACATTATTCCTGTAACATAATTACAATTAAAAGTTTTAAATAGCACGAATATACCAACGTATGATCATATAACATAATTTTAAACTTATACATACTACAGTACAAAACCATATCAGAAGCTGAATTTAAGCTCATATAAGAAGTCTGCCAAATAAGAATAAAGAAACAAGTTGAAAAGCATAGGGACACAGTTGGTTGTCATGTCAATGTCGACTGTCCTTTAAAAGGTAACGTTTATGGATGTATCAATAAACCATAAACACAAAAATACATTATGGTGGTAATTTCAAAAGTCATTATTGTTTCAATTGCTTGATTAATCTAACGGAGAATAAGAAACAAAATTAACACAATATTCAGCACTTCACGCAAAAATATGCACCATGAAAAAACATTTGACTGTATGTCCTAAACATATGTCACATGCGTATGATAAACTCATCATAGATACCAGGACTAAATTTAGTATATACGCCAGACGCGCGTTTCGTCTACAAAAGACTCATCAGTGACGCTCGAATCCAAAAAGTTAAAAAGGCCAAATAAAGTACGAAGTTAAAGAGCATTGAGACCAAAATTCCTAAAAGTTTTTCCAAATACAGCTAAGGTAATCTATGCCTGAGGTAGAAAAGTCTTAGTATTTCAACAGTGGTAAGTACCTTTATACAGTATCAGTTTGCGGAAATATTTTATCTCTGCTATTAAAGGTTGTTTCACCGGAAAGCACTTCATTGAAATAAGTATTTACCGCTGTTTGATTTGCCTTTCTGATTTGCATGTCAAAGAAAAAGGGTTTGTTTGCATATCATAAGTTTAAAGTGGAACGACGGAAATATCAACACCTACATATTTAAAATAAGTGAATTTAAGAGATTAACAAAGAAAAATAACGCAACGTGCTTTTTACAAGGCAACCCAATATTGATTGATTTCGTGTTTTGTTGAAAATTTTATTCTGTCGCCTATGGAATACTAAAAAGAGTGAACATAATGTCCGTCATGTGTTTGTAGCATTTAATCTGAACATGTCGAAATTATTATCTGATCTGTTAATGTATTAGTTTTGTCCTATTCATATTTGCGAATTTTCTTATTAAGCAGGCCGAGCGTGATGTAATCATAGGTACAGAAGTTGTCATACCTGGATCATCTGTTTATGCTAATTTTGGAGATAATACAATTTATTTGAATTTGTGTACATCACCTTTGGCTGTATGTTCTTAAACGATGGATGATATAAGAATATCGGTAGAATAACATATCTTATTGTTTCTGTAACATAGTTAGAAACTAGATTCGTCATCCATTATATGTTTATACGTTATATAAATAAATCACAACTCAATAATTGAACGGATTGATTGTATACTTATTGATTGTGAGAATATCTTATGTAAAAAGGTATATAATAATCAAAGGGCATGCATATGTACATAAAACAATTTAATAAAAATGTCTTAAGATGTAACCTTCTTCATGTTCTTTGTCAACAAACACTTTCGAATGTACAATTCAAAAAATTAAATTTTTAGCATGTTCTTCTTTCCATGCATGATACAAACTTGACATGCGCACCGAGAACCTCCAAAATAATATTTGCTTCCTTATTCCTGGAAAACAAACACACTCGACTTGATCATAATCGGATTCAACTATACATCTCTTCACAAATATTAATCCAACTAAATCGTAATGATTGATACAAATGTATACTATATACAATGTAGCCACACAAGAACAATTATGCTTTCAAAGGCGTACCAATTTATGCCAAATAAAATACATACAACTTATTGATTTCATGCTTTATTGTTTCTCCGACGTATATAAATGATTTTGTGTTGACGAAAAACTTTTAAAAATTAATATTTTAAATGTCCTGATTTGGTATAGGTATTTCCTTACCTAATCGTGAGCTTAACTGAAAATCCTGTATAGATATTAGTAGATATGGTATGAGTGCTAAAGAAACAACTCTCCATATAAGTATTTGTAAAAGTAAACAATTGTAGTCCAAAGTACGGTCTTCAACACGGGGCCTTGGCTCGCAAAGAAAAGCAAGCTATAAAGGACCCAACAAATGACTAGTCAGCATAAAACCTTCAATATATAGATGAAAGGAATCTCAAATACCAAAGATATAGCCCCCCCCCCCCCCCCCAAAAAAAAAAAAACAAACAAACCAAACAAATAATTGTTTTTTTTTTTCAAAACAAACCAAAAAAACCAAAACCAAAATGAAAGTTGATATGTTTTGATTGCGTTCTAGTTTTGATTTGATATTTTTGTATGGTTTCACTTGACTTGGATATGAAGAAATAAGTACTTTCTGTCAGTTATAAAATCTTTTTACTAATTCAAAAAGCATATTCAAATTATTTTTTTACAAAACTTTCATTCCCAGTGTAATGTTTCAGATAGGCTACAGTTACCTTAATTGTTTAGTGACGCTCTAATAAAAACAGTTTTATTTTAGTCCAATTAAACTACGAAGTTGAAGTGCATTGAGGACAACAAATTGCGGTAGGTTTTGCGAAATACAGCGTAGTGTATTCCTGAGGTAGAACATCATTCGTATTTATACATATTGAAAGTTTTGATTACACTTGATTTTTTATTATAACCATATGCATATCGATGATTATCCATCAGAGTGCATGATTGCTGACTACACGTTTGGGCTAGTGCTACTCGCGCAAATTTAATTAAAAATGTTTTATATATTTTTTATTCTAAAGACTTACCTGCGTTTGCATATCTCAGTACAAAGGTATAAAAAATTACGCAATAAACAACAATCATTTTCGTGTATTGTTGCAGTACACATTCAGTGATCTAAATATTTCTTCCTGTTTCTCATAAAATTATACAGGAAATTCAAGATACACAAAAATGATACAGTACGCATATGTATTGAAAGAGGTGTATTCCGGACCTACACAGGAAAACTCAAGTTTAGGAACTTGAATACTGATGAAATCAATATACCATACATTTACAATGGTATAACATGTATAAGGACCCTTTATATTTCGAAGAGATATGTCCATTCTAGAACAGAAAAGAGTAAGATGAAAATGACAATTCAAAGCACATTGCACATCAATCAGGTTATAACCATATAGATTATCAATTTTGTTGTTCGTGATTCTATGGGACACTTTTAATCTGCATTTTAAGTCTTCTTTCTATCAATGATGCATGACTAGTAAATTTGCCCAATTCTAGCATACAAGAAGTTGGAAAATATATATCTTGCTGCATATCTTCTTTGTCTATATAGTTGATGGTCTATGTTGTATCAGGGTCCTGTTTGATCTTATAAGGGCTTGGTATGCTCGATCCTTAATAGTTCATAGAATTTTAATTTAATATGTCGTCTTTACAATTCTAAGAACTTGTTTGCTTGTAGTTAGATGTCATGTTCTGAATGTGTTTTCCTCTTTTAAAGTTTGATGATATTGTTACTCCTAGATATTTTGAATTGTTAAATTAATCAAGAATGCTGTTTTGAATATTATAATAAGAATAATTAGGTATTTCCTTTGTGTTCACTCGCAGAATATAATATTTGTCAGATTGGAACTGCATACATCAGTTTTGCTCCCATTTGATATTCCCGTCTATATCCTCATGATGTTTTACACAATGTGATGTATGTTATATTTGACGAAAATAAAGAGAATAAAAAAAAAGGCAACAGTAGAATATCACTGTCGCCACTGCTTTTGCTGGGATATAGTGATATAAGTAATTAAAAAAAGAGTCTATTGTGTGAAACTTTATTGAAAGATTTTGCAAAGTCTATGATGATTAGATCGGTTTGTTAGCTGTTTCGTTAATTACCATCACTGAAAGTTAACCAATAAAATTTTCAAATCACTTAAAACTTTGTACTAGCTTTAAGAACCAAGTAACCTCAAGTTTTCAAAATATTTGATAGAAACACTTAATATAAAAATTGGGATTTTAAACACCCAAGATATATGTTTTAATGACCCAGTGACCCAAAAACATTTTTACTGCAAATAAATGTAGGAATAATTATCCTATAACTGTCAAACTCAAGGGAATATTTTTCACCGGACCCTTTTTTGTATGCAATCGGACATGTCGGATGTGACGTACTATAATTTGGTGGTATTACATCTTATGGAAGGCTATGAAAATAAAAACTAGGACAACTGTTAACAAAACTAATAGTTTATCTACACAAATGTGTGAAGGAAACTCTGATCAGGTCCTTAATATTTGCCAGTCATGGTTTGTGCTGTGTAAAGGATACAAATATATATATAAATGGGCTATATGGCTGAAAATCGAATTCCTTATTTAGAAATTTTAAAACAAATCATTCATATTCTAATTTCTAACTCGATCAGGCAAACTTGACATTAGCATGATTAGATGAGTTTAGCTCCTCTTTTTGTATACCTTTAGGTCCTAAAGCTTCAAAAAGTAATTACACATTTGTACATTCTTAACATTCAAATATTTAGAAAAAAGTATAATCACAAAAATACAGAACTCAAACAAAAATGCAAGATGACAATATCCATATTAAATGACATATCAAACTGCCTTTGCATTTGTCTGACGAAGATTATTCCAGAAAATGCATTTCGGACGCACGAATTCATAAAGAGTTATTTTCCTTTATTTTGTAATTTCTTTGTTAACAAGTTAAATTTATTGATAAGCTTAACGGTACATTTGTTAGGCCAATGGGTTCAGATATGTAAAACTTAGTTCCCTCCCACCTCAGATATTTTAAAAGCATATGGAATGTATCCTTCTATAATTAAATGTTTATTTTAGTAGTTGTTGTCAGCAATACAGATTGAAAGAAAACTATTTGAATCATATTTGGTTTACTAATAATTTTTACACGCAGCATACCTTAGGTTAATTTGTTTGCAGGAATGGTTCAAGTTCGTCATTTAAATTATGAGTTATACGATATTTGTTACCAAATTTGATTTCTTGCAAATAAGGCTGATAAAAATCACCACTTTTTGTGGTTTTCTCAAGACATCCACTTGATTCGAAAACTTGATCAACTTCACTCCAACGTTTGAAAGCTATTTTCATTTTCGAATCAGAACTGATTCAATTAAACTTCGGATTTGTCACTAACTTTTTAAACCATTTCCTAGATGCGATTGCAATGGATTCCTCTAAATACATTGTAAGATGGTACAATTCAGCCTGAAGAATGTTTGTTATAATTTGTTGAGAACTTATGGCATCTCCCATGAGTCGGCTCTTCTCTGCAAGAAACTTGTCGGCCTTTTGTAACGTTTTAGCTGTCTGATATTTATCGGCCAGTGGAACAACTAAATGCACTGTTTTGTCTAAATAGAAAACAATTGCAGAAAAGTCACCAATAGATAATAAAACTACAATGGATACAACAGTTTTGAATATTGGACAATTCTATAAACGTATATCCGATAATAGATTTTGGGTAAGATGATATGGAGTTGGACGAGTCAGAATAATTATAGGCTGGTGAAAAGAGCTTTTGTCGTGCAATAACGCCAAAAAACAATATAGTATCCAATATTTTTCACATGTTAATCTGTTGCTAAAACTAGGTCAAATTCATTTTTAACGGTTTCTTCTTTTTCTGCACTATCCATTTTAATTTCAATATTTTATTTTGCATGACAAAATGGAGGTCGAGATATCTTTTGACGGTTATTTTAATCTAAGTCATTCAGGTTTACGGCCAATATTTGTTTTAACAATAACTTATAAACACACAAACACTCAAGTTTTTGTCAGTTGATCTCGTGCGAACTATTGTCTAGTGATGTAGGAAATAACTCTTTACAAACAATTGTTTGTTTTGTGAAATACAATAGAATACAATTCACTGTCTTTGCAGCAATTTTTTTCCAGAACCGTCTGTGAGAACTCCACTACCACAATACACTATAGGTAAAACCTATTAGATTCTATCCATGTCGCAGCCAAGTAATCTATTCACGATTTATGCCCAATTTTCAAGTAACATGATGAAGTTCCTTTGTAAAACCATACCCTTCAATTAGTTTCCTTTTTTTAGAAGTAAACTCATTATAGATACCAAAACTACAATTATGTACACTTAACACTCGTTTTGCCTATCAGAGACTCAAATCTAATAAGATAAAACAGCCATTTATGAAGAAGCTGAGGAACCACTAATTTGATCGACAGTTAATTTAGATAATGAATCTTTATGTTAAAAAAAAGATTTGCGTAAATAGTGCATATTACAGTAATGCTTTCACTTTATAGTAGAATGACGAACAACGAAACTATTAAAATGGGAAAACAAAGGCAACATTTGTCTTAACTTATACACAATATATATAATATGGCAGACAGCAACCAATTAAAACAAGTGAATAGCACATGAGAGAAGGCCGGGTTGAAGATTATTGAGTGAGGACTCGCATTTATTCAAAGTCAATTCAATAGGTAAATCAATATTTACACTCTCAATTTTATATCTTACGGTTTAGTTTGTGCAATGCAAAAATATTGACAGACTGTAGGATAAGAGTTGTAAGGAAAAGACATTTCTATGTGGTAAAAATTGTGTCTCGTCTGTTTTGGTTTTGTTTCTGAACAATAAAACATGATTGAAATAATGAGCATTCTAAATCAATATTTATACCAATAAAAGAATATTCCAATAATGTTTAATATCAACAGATTTTATATGTTTTCATCGATGATTTTTACAAGCTCTGTGTTTATCATTGACATAAGCATTAAGAAATGATATACCGTTAGCAACAATGTTAATACTGAAACAACTAAACTTCTCAACTTAGTCATTGCATTTGAGAGAAAATTTAGTAAAAATATTCAAAAATGCAAGGCTTATAATTTGGTGGCCAGACTCCCGTCATCTACAAAAGACTCACCAGTAAATGTCAAATAAAATAATTACAATATAAAATTAAATTGAAGGTCTTTCCACCACTAACAATATATTTTGATATGAAAACATTTATATTCTGTTAAAAAGTCAATTCCTATGGCTTTATGATGTACAAATATGAATTTAGGGCAAAGGTCAAAATCTAGAACGTCGAATTTGATTATGACCTTGACCTCAATTTCAAGGTCGTAAACCAAGGTCCTTAAATCAAGACACCCTAGGTCAGTTATATGTATGGATAATGATTTACATCACTTTACGCATAATTCTAAATATAAAAGTGGAGAAAACTCCCATTTACGGTCAACGTACCCTCGCAATCAAAATTTTAGTGTTACGACATGTCGCAACTAACAATTTAATAAAAATAATTTGTCGATATCTTTAAAGGTTTTTGAAAATAAGTAAAAATTAGCTGAAATCAAAATTTAGAATATGACCTTGACCTTTGAATTTGACCTCATTTTTATTTTTTGGGACCAAGGATCTCAAAACAAGAGACCCTAGGTCTCTATCACTTATGGTTCACCAGTTAGAAACGCATATCACCTATATCAAATACATAAGGGGGAATAACTCTCATATGGAGTCTCTGGTAGCTTCGGTCAAAATTGAAATCCTAATCCTGAAGAAGTAACGAGCAATTTGGTAAAATAATTTTGTCGTAATCAGTGTTTGGGGAGATAACTCTTACAACGTGAAGTATTTGGTTACACTGTTGTCAATTTTAAAAGCGTATACACTATACGATATCATATTCCAAATAAGAAACATCTTTTGAAACATCAATATTTCGCTGGAAAAAAATTAGGCGCAAGAAAAAAAAAATAATAATCAGAACACGGAAAGGTGGAAAGACCTAATAAAGACAAAAGAGATGTATTACCTGTAACTTCCTCGTCAAATCCTGGCAAAGTACACCTTAGGAAGTCCACAAAAGTTTTGATGTCCTTTCCTTCTAATTCTACGTCCTTTTCTTTTAATTCTGATTTCAGCATTTTTTCAAATACTGGTGACTCTGTAATTAGCTGATCCTTATTGACGTGTAGCTTTGTGTTTTCTATTTTAATAACCAAATCATGCTCAGCGAATGCAGACACACGCTTTTGGTTTTTGTCTTCTTCTATACATACATCAGTGTCAAGCCCATCTAGTTCTGTATCAGAGTGTTCTGGTGAATCCCGATATGGCGCTGGCTAGAATAAAAACAAGATCCACGAAAAAGCAATTATGCTTTAAATATGATGATTTCATCTTAGTTCGTGCTACATAGTCTTTAGTTTTCTATGTTGTGTTTTGTTTACTATTGTTTTCTACTGGTCTTTCTCATTTTTAGCAGCGAATGTCCGTTGTTTTATATCATATTTCAGAGGTTAATTTTCATAATATCTCCGTTCCAAGGGGACATTTCGCAATTTTAAGTTAACTTTCTAAGCTTCTAGAAGTTAAATATGATGATTTCATCTTTCGAATTGTGAATTTTCCGTTTAAAAGTAGCAACATTTTAGCAGCGCTTGTATATGGATTACATATCTCCCCATTTATATATATGTATATGATATACCTCCTATATTTTGGTGGGTTCGTGCTACTTAGTCTTTAATTTTCTATATTGTGTTTTGTTTACTATTGTTTTCTACTGGTCTTTCTCATTTTTAGCAGCGGCGTTGTCTATTTATTTTCGATTAATGAATTTGAATGTCCGTCGTTTTATATCATATTTCTGAGGTTAATTTCATAATATCTCCGTTCCAAGGGGACATTTCGCAATTTTAAGTTAACTTTCTAAGCTTCTAGAATAGACCATTTTAGATGTACATGTATATTGCAAAAAAAAACCCATTAAAAACTTTTGTCCTCAATGCTGTTCAATTTCGTACTTTATTTGGCTATATGAATATTTTGAAAGTAACTGATGAATATTTCGTACACACAACACGCTTCTGGCTTATATCATTTTAATCCTTGAATCTAACATGAGTTTATTTTCTCGATGGCATTTCTTTTGTATAAAATTGTTATACTATTACTTTGTTTGATTTTATGCATAATACTTTAAATTTACTGTTTATCATTTGACTTGATACATAATAATAGTTTAACTTTTTAGTCTGTTTTAAGTGATATTCATTTGACGTCATTGTGTTAATATGTTATGGTGAATTTTTGTGTGTCCTTTTCTTTCATTTGTTTTCAGTGTTTTGTATATAAACATTTTTGTGTTTCTGTCTTGCATAATTGTCTGTTTTGATATTGATTAAGATTATAACACAATTTTGATTGCTATAATCCTACACATCGTTGTCAATATAATGGAATTTTATGCGACTGTCATACAAGAGAAAGGTTTAGCTAGCCATAGAACCAGGTATAATCCACCATATTCTACATAAGACAATGCCTGTACCAAATCAAAAATTATACATTCGTTTCATGTATTTGAACTTTTGATTTTGCCTTTTGATAATGGATTTTCCGTTTTGAATTCTAATTTTCCTCGGAGTTCGGTAATTTTGTTATTTTGCTTTTTTTCTTAATATATTATTTATTAAAATACATTGATTAATCAAAAATTGTATTATCTTTTATTTTTGTATTGTATATATTTTCCATCATGTACAGCGGTGAAGGATAATAAGTATGTAAATCATATATATTATGAGGTTACATTGTATGTTTTTAAAAGGATTATTTCGAAATGTTTATCGATTCACCATTTCTTTTGTATGTGTTCGTCTCGAGCACCTTGTCAAACACAAATAACTATATAGTATAACACTCAACTTACATAATTTGAATAAATTTCATCTTAAATATATTGAATATGTTTTTTTTACATGTATTTTATGCATTCACAACATTCTGTGATTATCAAAAAAAAAGTTTATCAATATCATTATGATGACAAAAGTTTACCGATTTTTTTCGACGAGTTTTTTTATTATAGTTTACTAAATTGGGAACACTGTGAAAAACAATTTTAATTTATATCTTGAAGTTGTTGAAGTAATTGCTTACATATCTTTCATAAACAGAACCGAAAATCAAAGATCAGTAATAAATCAAATATCTCCTTACAAACTGAGAAAACCAATCAGACGATGACAAAATCCAACAAAACGAATGGAAAATAATCGTATAATTTTCGACTTTTTCGGAAGGGTGTGTTACATATTTTCCCTTAACGTGGTTAACAGGTGCACCAACCCTTGATTTTGCAAATATTTATTATGACCAAGAGGACCATATATATATGTTTGTTAATTTTTGGAACTCTTTGTCTTGGGGATTCTAGATTCTGCATATTGTATGTCTTTCTTTAACAAATTTGTTAAGATAACACGACATTTGGGATAGAGATCAGAGAGACAACAAACAAATAACACTGATACAAAATAGAAGTTTAAGGGAAGGCCCCTTGCAAAACTGTTATCATGTTTAACATTAATCGTTAACCCCCTTTTTATTATTCATTGAAATACTATTGT
Source organism: Mytilus galloprovincialis (assembly GCF_965363235.1). Lineage (NCBI taxonomy): Eukaryota > Metazoa > Mollusca > Bivalvia > Mytilida > Mytilidae > Mytilus > Mytilus galloprovincialis. Next base: position 5,172,346 of record NC_134846.1, on the reverse strand, counting down.
AATTTTGTTTTCTCAGTAATTCTTTGATCTTACCTTGTGTTTCTTGAGAAATACATCCTAAAGAAAGTTTTAACGTTTAACTTTTACATTTCTATGGAGATCATTTTTACGACAATGTACATACCACTGGTCCTTGTATTTCATCGAAATCCATTATAACTCCCGTGATTTTAATACCGTTGAACAAGGAAATGAATAAACTTCTTCACAACACTTGTAGTCGTTGTAGTTGCTCAGGGGAACGTACTTTAATTTTCAGGGGTGACTTGATTTATTTGTATTAACTATTTCTTATCCGTTTTAGTTAGATTTACATATTATTTCATAAAGAACATACTTTAGTTAACTTATTTATTCACACACTCATTGCAATCCTCATTTGCATTTACAAAACGGTTTTAAAATGTAATATTAACACATAATGATAAAGTCTTTATATCCATCTTAGTCAATTTATAAAATAAGAAAATGTTTAACATGTAAGAAATAATAAAAAAAAAAAACTAACCAAAAACATGTAAGTCATCACATACAAAAAGAAAAAAAAAAGATATTGCAACCATACGAAAAATTAAAAAAAATGTTCAACATAGAAACTAAAGAAAACAATTCATGATACATTTATTAACCAAAAGCTTGTTAATCAGGTATTTGTAGTTCGTCAGTGTAGTATATAAAATTGAGAATGGAAATGGGGAATGTGTCAAAGAGACAACAACCCGACCATGGAAAAAACAACAGCAGAAGGTCATCAACAGGTCTTCAATGTAGCGAGAAATTCCCGCACCCGGAGGCGTCCTACAGCTGGCCCCTAAACAAATATACAGTTTATCTGGAAAAATGTACCTCTGCAACTACTATTCCAAATTTAACCATACTTGGCCACAATCATCATTGTGGTATCTAGTTTAGGGTAAAATGTAGATTTTGGCTTATATCTCTGCAAATCTGACATGTTGTAAAATTGTTTATCAGGTCACGATCTATCTGCCATGAAGTTTGCAGATGAATAGGACAACCCGTATTGGGTTGCTGCCCCTGAATTGGTAATTTTCGGAAAATTTGGCCATTTTGAGTTATAAACTTGAATATTATTATAGATAGAGTTAAACTGTAAACAGCAATAATGTTCAGCAAAGTAAGATCTACAAAAAAGTCAACATAATCAAAATGGTCAGTTGACAACTCAACGAGTTATTGCCCTTTATAGTCAATTTATTGTCAATTTTTGTAATCTTTTACAAAAATCTTCTCCCCTGAAACGACTGAGACAAATATAACCAAACTTGTCAATAATCATCATTATGGTATCAAATTTAAAAATTGTGTCCGATGACCCGGCTTGCGAACCAAGATGGCCGACATGGCTAAAAATAGTACATAGGGTAAAATGCAGTTTTTTACTAAAATTTCAGAAACAAAAGTATTTAAAACAAATCTAACAGGATAAATTTGTTCTTTATGTTCAGGTCTGTCTGCCCTGAAATTGTTAGACCAATCAGGCAATCTGTTGTTGGGTTGCTGCCCCTGAATTGGTAATTTTAAGAAAAATTTTGCGGCTTTTGGTTATTATCTTGAATATTATTATAGATAGAGATAAACTTTAAACAGCAATAATGCATGTAGCAAAGTAAAAACTGCAAATAAGTCAACATAATCAAAATGGTCATTTGACTTCTTAAGGAGTTATTGCCCTTTATAGTCAATTTTTAACAATTTTCATAAATTTTGTAAATTTTTACAAAAGATTTTTTAACTACTGGGATAGATTCATAGGTTCATTAGATAGAGAAATAATAGTAAGCAGCAAGAATGTTCAGTAGATTAAGATCTACAAACTCATCACCATCACCAAAACACAATTTTGTCATGAATCCATCTGTGTCCTTCGTTTATGATATGCGCATAGACCAAGGTGAGCGACACAGGCTCTCTAGAGCCTCTAGTGTTTTTTTAATTTTATAGTTAACATTAAACGGCAAGGGTTCTAATCAGAACACAAACATGAGATCTTTCCATCGAAAAGTTTAAAGACCTACATATTATATAGCATTGAATGACAGTAACTTATATTTATATAACACGAACATTGAGTAGTCATACTAATGTATAAATCGGAAATTAGATCTGGGAATAATGTATTTTTATATGTTCAACTGTTATGTTGCGAGGGAAAGGCAGATCATTTACGATTTATCAGTTCGTGCGATTCCGTCAGAATTTTTATTAAATCTAAATCTTCCCAATTGATTTTGTGAGATTTTATCATCAGAAAATAAACTGATCAGATCTGCGGTTATTCCTAATGTAAGAAAGACTATCATTGTTTTACATTAAATCATAACATATGGCATCTTGCGCAATTTTTTTTGTAAAGGTTTGATATATTTACAATTCACTGTAAAGAATCTGCGACTCCCTTTATAAAATGGAAAACAAAGAAATCATATCAACAAAATTAGAATCTTTTAAAATTAGATTTAAAAAAAACCCCAACAACACCGAAAAATGATTTAAAGATCAGTTTAATGTTCATTTCAAAAGAAACTAGACCACAGTTCTAAGACAGAAGAAAAACAATAAAAAAAGCAATGCAAATGCTGTGACTTTAATTTTTCGTTTCTGTATATTTCTGTGCTTGTACTGATTTTGTGTCTTGTATGGATACCCCATATCCTTTCCTTTTCTATTAAACACAACAAAATTACCTTGCTTATGTCAGTAAAAATTACAAATGTGAGAGCGTTTGTTTCAATCATTGAAGGTCACAAGTTTGACTTTAAACTGAATAAAAAGGAACCTGATGTTCAGTAGTTGTCGTTTGTTGACGTGGTTCAGAACTGTTTCTTGTTTCTGTTTTTTTAATAGATTAGACCGTTAGTTTTTCCGTTTGAATGTTTTTTTCTATTCATTTTTTTGGGCCCTTTATAGCCTACCGTTTGGTGTGAACCAAGCTCCGTAATGAAGGCCGTACTTTGACCTACGATAAATTTTTTTTACAAATTGTGACTTGAATGAAGAGTTGTCTTATTGGCACTCTTACCCCACCTGCTTATTTCTATCGTATACTTTTAAGGTATACGGTCTGTCATTCGTACATAAAAGTCGCCTCTCTGATTCCAACTATTTTTATGCCCCATTTATGGGCATTATGTTTTCTGGTCTGTGCATCCGTCCGTCCGTTTGTCCGTCCGTTCGTGCGTCCCGCTTCAGGATAAAGTTTTGGTTAAAGTTTTGGTTCGAGGTAGTTTTTGATGAAGTTGAAGTCCAATCAACTTGAAACTTAGTACACATGTTTCCTATGATATGACTTTTCTAATTGTAAAGCCAAATCAGAGATTTCTCCCATTTTCACGGTCCACTGAACATAGAAAATGATAGTGCGGATGTGGCATCCGTGTACTGGGGACGCATTCTTATTTATAATGTTATAAAACATATAATTATATGTGCGATTGTCTATCAAAAATAAGAAGACTTGTTAAGATATTATAGGTTAGGAATAATAGTACTGTAGTTGAAGAGTTGCCACCGTCAATTGGCAATTTGACGGTCGCAAATGCAGTTTTACAGTGTACTAGCGAGTTTGTTGGCCAATCGCTAAAAGTCAGCGTAGCGTAGAAAGCAGACCATTACCATTGTTTCGGAGTTTGTTGGCAATCGCTAAAAGTTGAACTGGTACGCTTTTTCATCTAAATCTCCGCACCGAAAGTTAGTACAGCAATAAGTGAACACAACAGGGGTCCAGTTTACGCTAAAAGTCAGCGTAGCGTACAAAGGAGAACGTGACTACTGTTTCGGAGTTTGTTAACCAATCTAGTGTCAATAATTTTAACCGCTACAATTGTGACTTATGATACGGAAAATAATTTACAGCATAAATGTGTAATGCTAAAAAACTTAAATACGTTCGCCGATTTCGCAATGTTTTTTTCTGCTATAACATTCATTCATTCATTCGTATCAACCTAACCAAAAATCAAATGTTTAAGATATGCAATTATTCTATATTATGTGAGATAGATTAGCTGCAAAATATTCAATCTAAAAGAAATCAAGTTACCAACTACCAGTAATGAAACTTTTGATCTTGTCAGAAGTTATAGTCTTCTCCACTTTTTGATTTGAACTTAATTGAGTTTCCTATTGTCTCTACTGCTAAAGATCTTGTAAGAAATTTGTATAATTATCATTGTCAAATAAAGATAATACTTCATCTGATTAAGTATGTGTCAACTCTGTTCGTCACAGATTCAAATATGTGAGGTTTATGATTTACCTCAATGGAGCTCAGTGTATTTGTTTATAATTTAATTTTGGATGTTACATGTCTTTTGATTGGCTGACGTTATTTTGTTATCAGCCCATAGACATAATTTAGTCATCTGACCGTGACGTCGTCAACGTTTTTTCTTGGTTTTCTACGGTTTAAAATGGAATTTAGAATTAAATTATAAAAAATGTGGTGCACACTGTTAAATAACCCACTACGCGCGTTATTAAGTGTGCACCAAATTTTTTTATGTCATTTCTTCATAGACAGAAAAAATATTACAGTCATTCCTTAAATAGTTTTTGTATTTCCTATTTTTCTACAGTACTGCTAAATGTCTTGTAAGAAATTTATATCACCATTGTTAATTTGTGCTGTATTGTACTATGGACAAGACTTTTCCAGATTCAGTATATTCAAATCTGTTGGTCACAGTTTTATATATGTGAGGTTTTATGATTTTACCTGAGTTTTTTCGTTGTTGTTAATATTTTCTTTGTATTAAATTTTCCTGTTTTCTCTACTGCTAATTATGTCGTAAGAAATTAGAAATTATAGTTGTTAATTTGTAATATATTGTACTATGGGTCCTTGCTTCATCAGTACAATCAACTCTGTAAATCACAGTTTATATAATAACTCACCAAAATATGGTACTTAAACTATATAAAGGAATGAATCTAGTATATAATTATATATCTTATAAAATTCAAAGTCAAAGTCAATGTCAAAGTCAAAGTCAAAGTCAAAATCAAAGTCAAAGTCAAAATCAAAGTCAAAGTCAAAGCCAAAGTCAAAGTCAAAGTCAAAGTTAAAGTTCAAGTTAAAGTCAAATGTCAAAATCAAAGATGTTTATGGATATAAAATTCAAAATCTATTATATGAATTTATGGAGCAATAGTACATTTGCCAATTACCGATTTGATTCTGTTATTACACACTTTTTAAACAAATCACTTCCCTTTGTCAATCGTAGACTGGTTCCATACCGGACAAAATTGGCTTTAGCCAAATCAAAACATGATAAATTGAATGTGATCGGCGGTTTAACTAATTTTTCATGAGAAATAATTTCTGATTTCAACAGTATTTAACTAAACAACAACTTAATGTAATTAAAAGATTAAAAAACCTGTTAGATTACTCACATTACCCACAGGTAAATTTGCTCTTTCTGCTAGCTCTCCATTGTAAATAAAAATTAATGTCCCTCATGAAGGGAGACAACACAAACAGGGATCTCTAATTTCAGGGTCAATTACGGGAATTGGCTAATAGCCTATTACTGTAAGGAAGCCGCCTACGAAAAATAAAATAACAGAATGCAATGCATTAGTACGATTAACTTTATATGTCTCATCCACATTGCTGAAAATAATCAATGAAAATGATTGTGTAAATGATAAAGCAGAAAGTTTACAACTCATGTTTTAGTACAGCTAACCTTTTGTACAAGGAATTTGCATCTATTACCATTTAATGGAGGTCCTTCACTGTGATATCGTTGTGGGGCTCATATGGAAGAATCCTATCCTTTTTAGTCCACCATATTTTGGTACACTTTCAAAACTGATACAGTCATGAATCCATCCTGCATGATTTGGTGCAATATTTCACACAATTAAAAAGTTATATAGAAAACAATTTGTGTCCTCATCAATTTCTTAACTGATACATGACTGACTCCCAATGACGGTCTATACTAGTTTTAAAGGCTTCCACAGTTTTTGATGAAATAACTTCAACTGGTAGGTTATTCCAATCATTAATAAATCGTTGTGAGAAATGTCTTAATCGAAAAGAAGTGTTACATCTAGGTTTTGCTAATTTCCAATTATGCCCACGGGTATTTGTACTGATGACAGTAAAAAATCTTTCATAAGATATATCTTCGAATCCTTTTAATATTTTGAAAGCTTGTATCATATCACCTCTTCGCCTTCTGTGCGTTAGGGAAGGTAGTTTAAGTACTTTTAATCTGTCTTCATAGCTTAAATGTCGTATATCAGGAATTAATTTAGTTGCTCTCATCTGCACTTTTTCTACAGCATTAATATCTTTCTTTAAATGCGGATACCATATTGTATTTCCATATTCCACGTGTGGTCGTACCAACGCAACGTATAGTCTTAAAAATGTATATTGATCTTTAAAGATAAAAGTTCGGTTAATCAGCCCAAGTATACTATTGGCTTTATTTATTTTACTTGATATATGTTGAGAAAATTTAAGATCATTTTGAAAAATAATTCCAAGATCCTTTTCTTGTTCATCTTTAATGATATCAATATTGTTCATGGTATAAACATTTTCAGGATTATTTCTTCCATAATGGATTTGTTTACATTCGTTCACATTAAATTTCATGTCCCATAACTTGGACCCATCGTAGAGGGCATCAAGATCATTCTGTAAGACATCAGATTTAGAAGTAGGTGCATAAATTTTAGAATCGTCTGCGAAATTTTTTACTTTAGACTCCACAACATCTGGTAAATCATTTATGAATATAATGAAAAGAACAGGCCCAAGTACACTGCCTTGGGGCACTCCACTAATTACCTTTTTGCCATTCAGATTTTTCCCCTATCACTGCAACCTGTTGTCGACGTCCAGTTAAAAAGTCAGTTATCCATTCTAATATAGATCCACGAATACCGTATGAACACAGTCTCTTTAATAATCTTTTATGTGGCACTTTATCGAAAGCTTTGGCAAAATCGAGATATAATGTGTCGTCCCAGGATATATTATTATCCATATATAATGACCAGTCTTCCATGACATCAAGTATTTGTAATATACATGATCTTCCAGAGCGAAAACCAAACTGTGAGTCTGATAACAAATTATTGGTTATTAAATGATCAATTATTTCCTTCCGTATAACCTTTTCTAAAGTTTTACAAACAATTGAAGTTAGACTGACCGGTCTGTAATTTCCCGCATCCAGTTTACTACCTTTATTCTTAAAAAGTGGGGTAACTCTAGCAGCTTTCCATTCTTTTGGAATTTTTCCAGTGTCAATGGACTTTTGAAATATTAAATTCAAAGGTTTTGAAAATGTATTTGCCATACTCTTTACTATTAACGGATGAATATTATCTGGACCCATAGACTTGCTTCCATTTAATAAAAGTAGATATTTTTCAACTGTATCTTGATTGATCACAAAGTGGTCTAAAGATGATTCAAAATTTCTCTCTTCAATATTAGGTATATTATTTGGATTTTCAGCAGTAAATACACTGGTAAAAAAGTCATTTAATACAGTCGCTTTTTGCTTGTCGGAAGTAGTTAAGTTCCCATTTGGTTTCATGAGGTTTGATACTGCTGATTTTGATTTCACTTTACTTTTGACATACAATGTATGTCCAAAAATGTTTTGGTTCAGTTTTAGCTTTTGATGCCACTAACTTCTCATATTCCTTTTTTGCTTTTCGAACGTTCTCATTTGCCCTGTTTCTAGCAACTTTATAAAAATCAAAATCTACTGCTCATCTTGTAGCCAAGTATCTTGACCAGGCCTTTTGTTTGCGTTTTATATTGCTCAGACAATCAAATGTTAGCCATAATGGTTTAGGTTGACAACCCGGTTTAAAATTAGTTTTCGGTACATACGTTTCTACACATTTTTTATATTTTTCAGAAAATATTTTCCACATCTCGCTTATGTCTTTATCTTCAAAAGAACTATCACAATCAAAATTGCTAAAGTCTTCAGAAAATTTTTCGAAGTCACATTTGGAATATTTATATTTCGATTTACCAGTTTCATATTCATTGAAAGAGTACAAAAAGTCAAATGTAATGGTAGCATGATCACTAAGTCCCAGTGGAGCATCAATATTAATATTGTCAATATTGCTTTCATCTTTTGTAATAACTAAATCTAGAGTTCTACACATCTGATTTTCCCTAAATCTTGTAGGTTTATCTATATGTTGATATAGAAAATTGTCGCGTAAAGCTTCAATAAAAGTATGTTCGTAATGGTCCTCAGAGTGAGGTGTAGTCCAAAAGTTCCAATCAATATCACGCATATTAAAGTCTCTCGTTATTAAAATATTGTTATACAATCGAGCTGCTTCATTCAAAAGTCCAATAATATTTAAACATGAGTTTTGATTTGGCTTCTGTATATTGAGCCTATCAACACAGTCTTATTGTCTTTTACCAAATTACACCATGAGGCATCATCATAAAGCGAATTCATATATTCATTTGGTGAGACACAGAAATTACTTTTTGCATAAATAATAACTCCCCGTCCTGTATTTTTACTCGGATAAGCTATATAGCCTTCAATGTTAAATAATGGAGAAATGCAATCTATATCAATATTTGTTTTTTGGCAAAACTTCTGTTATAAAAATAAAATCTGGTTTCACGACCTGTATTTGTGCTTCAAGTTCATCAATTTTATTACGTAATTGATCAGCATTGGTGTACATACACTTTACTTTGTTTACAATTAAAGGGTTAATATTTCGATCTAAATCATCAATATTATTTTGCCTGTTATTTTCTGTACTTTCGGAAGTACTATCACTTATCACACTACCATCATTGCTTATATCATCAGATTCACTTGCATTGTCATTTTCTGCATTATCAAAATTATTAAAAAATGCATTATCTTGCATACTATCTTTAGCACTCTCAGATGTACTGTATCTTATTTCACCACTATTTTCGCATATATCATCAGATTCACTTGCTGAATCAACATTAGATGTACTTGCATTGTCATTTTCTGCATTATTAAAGTTATTAAAAAAATTAACTGTAACATTTGAACTGTAACAAAAACCAACTGGAATTAACGTATTTACATGTTGTTTGATCTTTTCTATAGAAAGTCTACGGTCGAAAATTGGCAGTCTGACCTAAACCGCCACTTTCAACACTACTAGCTTTATTTGTAATACTAGACTGACCAGAATTGTCTTTTCTTTCAACGATTTTCCCCCGGAAAATTACCAAGTTTGCATTGTTTGTTGCTTTTTTCTTCCTCTCTAGCTCTTTTCGCAGCATAGTGTTAATATCTCTCTCCTCTTTTGTCAAGTCAGGGGTAATATAAATATTGTTCCATTTATGTACAGTATACCCATCACTGTTTTTCCTTCTTAACAATTTAGAGTTCCCTAGAACTTTATGCTTATTTACAACGGAGCCAACAGTTACTTTCATCAGTCTTGGTTTACTCTCATTTGGTTTACCCAATCTTATAAATGATTTAATTTCAACTTCATCACTCTGAACAGTGTGCAATATATCTTTCAATGAAATTTCATCATCTCTTTTCTTATTATCAGTACTACAATCTGGTTCTGGGATATTGTGAATTATTAAGTTACATTTTCTTTCTTCTCTGTCCCTAAACGAATCAAATGCTCTTTCAACTCTTTGGTCAATTTTAACATCCATGCTGGATTCAACTACTTTCAATTTAGTATCAAGTTCTTCAAAAAGTAACCTTTGTCTCTCAATGTGTAACCCTAACTCATTTAATTTTTGTAATACGCGGACACATCCATCACAGTTAAATGGCAAATTAGGGGTCGACTCGGTTTTCAGTAACTCATATAATTTTGCTGAAACGTGGCTACACTCTATGCAGAACCAATATCGGCATATATTACAGTTCATACATTTTTGATTTGTCTTAAATGTTTCTTCACATTGGGCACAAGATTTGTTGTTAATTGAGGTCGGCATGGTGCCTGTCTTTGGAGTTGCTGTTTTACTCATTATGTTTTTTCGGAATGAAATGTTAGTTAAAACGATATGCCAATGTTGTGTTGAAGCTTTCATGGCAAAAATGTTAATAGGGACACCAAATTGATTCAGATTTTTAAAAAAAATTAGGGGCACCAAAAAAAAAACCCTTCTGCTGTCTTCGCCGGAACCGGAAGTTGTAATGCCTTCATTTTCTTTATTTTTTTATGCTATTTTTCTCTATTCTTTATATTTGTTGCCCACTACTGTGGCTCTTTTTTTTTTTAAATATTTTCATTCCATTATTCTCTATTCTTTAATATTTCTCGCCCATTATCTGTACACAGGGAAATTTCACTCACATGAATTTCACATCAATTCAAATTCATGTGAATCTCACTTGAATTCACAGTGGATTCACCCAAAACGAGCTTATACGTGAAACTCACGGGAAAGGAATTCATGTGATTTTCACATAAATCTTATGTGAAACTCACGCGACATCCACGTAAATTTTTACTCCAAGCCCTCATTTAGGTTAAGTTACAGAATAAACATACATATGGACACACTTCAAGTTAAGGGTTCTGCAATCAAAAGCAGCTTATATTTTATATAGCTTCACAAAATAGTTTAGGTCCGTTTGACACCCACTTGAATTTATTATCATGTTCTTACATTTTATTTTAAGGATTATCCAAAGCCTATATTACCTTAGCCGTGTTTGGCACAACTTTTTGAAATTGTGGGTCCTCAATACTCTTTAACTTTACGTAGCCGTATTGGTCATAACGTTTTGGTATTTTGGGTCCTCTCATTCCTCAATGCTTCTTAACTTTATACTCGTTTGGCTTTCTAACTATGATTATCTGAGCGTCACTGATGAGTCCTATGTATAGGAAACGCGCGTCTGGCGTATTAAATAGTTAGTCTTGTACCGTTCAACTATTTATTGCACATAACGAACCTTTACCACATATTGTATTAGTTATTTGTATTGTGATAATGAACACATATTGTGTTTACTTATAGTTCACCACAAAGTTGTCAATGTGAAGGTGTACAGTTTATGGCAGTGTGTGATGGGGTTGGGAGAACGTTTTATTCACCGTGTCATGCTGGATGTACGAGCATGATTTCTAATGTAAGTGACAAACATATGATTATGAGTTTCCAGACAATTGAAAACGTTCATTTGCACGGCCTTCAACAATGAGCAAAGCTCAATAGCATAGTCAGCTTTAAAACATCCCGAAATGACAAATGTAAATCAAAACAGCGTGACCATTGCGATAAGATGTAATATCACGTTTCATAGTCTTATATATACTATTATATTCAACATATACACATACTTCCCCCCCACCTACGATAGTAGAGGGGCATTATGTTTTCTGGTCTGTGGTTAGTACACATGTTCCCTATGATATGATCTTTCTAATTTTACTGTCAAATTAAAGTATTGATCCCAATTTCATGGTCCACTGAACAAAGAAAAAGATAGTGTGAAGCTCAGGTTAAAGTTTTTGGTCGAGGTAGTTTTTGATGAAGTTGAAGTCCAATCAACTTGAAACTTAGTACACATCTTAACTATGATATGATCTTTCTCATTTTAATGCCAAATTAAAGTATTGACCCCAATTTCACGGTCTAGTGAACATGTAAAATGATAGTGCGAGTGGGGCATCCGTGTACTATGAACACATTCTTGTTATCATAGAAATGAACATGTATATTCGTTTTATGCAGATATATAGTAACTGTAGTAAGGCAGCCAATGGTACCGTAACAATTGGTATCTGTCAGAGTAACTGTCCATATTTGATACCATACGAAGCTGTGGCAGTACTAATCACGTTTGTTGGAACTATGGGTGTAATACCAGTCTCTCTTATCATTTTACGGTGAGCAAGTTTAATATTTTCGCTGCGAGAATAGAATCAACTCATCAAAGATAATAGGGTTATAAAAGAGGGACGAAAGATACCAAAGGGACAGTCAAACTCATAAATCTAAAACAAACTGACAACGCCATGGCTAAAAATGAAAAAGACAAACAGAAAAACAATAGTACACATGACACAACATAGAAAACTAAAGAATAAACAACACGAACCCCACCAAAAACTAGGGGTGATCTCAGGTGCTCCGGAAGGGTAAGCAGATAATAATATTATAATTTAGTAGAAGCGAGTTTTGTCATTAACACAAGATTCATCAGAAGCCATGAGTCATAACTTACTTGCATAACAGTTGGAAATCCAAGACAAATACAAGTCAAATACAAAGTTAAAAAACATTGAAATCCGAAAATACTGACAAGTTGTACCACTGCTCTTAAAAGAGGGGCGAAAGATACAGGAGGGACATTCAAACTCATAGAACGGAAACAAACTGACAACGCCATGGTTAGAAAAGAAAATACAAACAGACAAACAATAGTATACAAGACACAACATAGAAAAGTAAAGACTAAGCAACACGAACCCCAACAAAAACTAGGTGTGATTTCAGGTGCTCCGGAAGGGTTAGTAGATCCTGCTCCACATATCGCACCCATGTCGTCTTGTTCATATTATTGCAAATCCGGTAAATAGTCAGTTCAGTAGGTCATATTTGTGAAAACGGAACGGGATCGTTAATATATTCGTAACTTCAGCATTATAGTAAAAAGGAGTAACTTAAATTGTATAAAAAGTACGAAACACTTGATCAATGACATATGGATCACGTTGACACATATCACATGCATTCAATGAATGTTATGATAATTAAAATTGAGAAAAGAATTGGGGAATGTGTCAAAGAGACAACAACCCGACCATAGAACAGACAACAGCAGAAGGTCACCAACAGGTCGTCACTGCAGCGAGAAATTCCCGCACCCAGAGGCGTCCTTCAGCTGTGCCCTACACAAATATATATACTAGTTCAATGATAATGAACGCCATACTAAACTCCATATTATACACATGAAACTAAAATTCAAAATAATACAAGACTAACAAAGGCTAGAGGCTCCTGACTGGGGACAGGCGCAAAAATGCGGCGCGGTTAAACATGTCTATGAGATCTCAACCCTCCCCTATACCTCTAGCTAATATAGAAAAGTAAACGCATGACAATGCGCACATAAACATTCAGGTCAAGAGAAGTCCGAGTCTGATGTCAGCAGATGTAACCAAAGAAAATAAACAAAATGACAATAATACATAAATAACAACAAAGTACTAACAGTTAACTGACATGACAGTCCAAACTTCAATTAAACTGATTGAAAGATTATGTCTTCATCATATGAATATCAGGCACAATCCCTCCCGTTAGGGGTTTAGTATCATACCATCATAACATATATGAGACGAACATAACCCGTGTCATGTCAACAACTGGTTTTTAAAAAAATGTGTTTAGTTCCGATGCAAAGACCCTATAAGTGAATCAATAGTAACGCCAACATATGCAATATTCTTTTTTAATGACCTGACAACAGTATCTTAAAAATGTAACTATATCCCTTATTAATAAGTCTATTTAAAGGTTTTGGTAAAATTCTGAGGCTTTAAATTTGAGTTATTGCCCTTCGATCTAAGATTCTGTATACAAATTCGATTGTTGTAGTTTCGGAATATTATAAGTAATACATGTCATTAATCGTGTTTTAATTAAACTAACTGATTTTCATGTTCCTAACATATAGAACAGTTTTAATATGAAACTAGTAAGGCATTATCGAATTTCAGTTTTCACATTACGTTGAATATTTTGTTTTATTGTGTTCTGTTTTGTAAGACAGGATAAACATAATGAAGTACAAAAAATACTGCAAAAAATAAATGCAACACGTAAATGGTGAGGAAATACAGCTGACAAAAAAAGAAAGGGTAAAGAAAAAAAAATACTTAATACAATATTAAATTTAAACATTAATTCAAATTGAAAAAAGGAAAATTTCAAAACTACTGAAATCTAAGGAAACATAACAGAAAGTCCCTTATCAAATAAAAAATCAAAAGCTTAAACGCATCAAACAAATGGACAACAACTGTCATATTCTTGACTTGGGACAGTATAAAGTAGTGAACAAAGCCTGCATTTTGGCTAGCTTAACCTCTCACTTGTAGGACAGTCGTATAAATCGACCTTTACATACACGACAAACTGCATAGGTAAACTCTGCTGGATGGATTGACTCCCTTTGTTTTATCACAATTCTCATCACTGTATACAATTGAAATTAACATGTAATATACAATTTATTTTAAATGAAGCAATTTGTGTTTTTATTATTCTCTTTTATGTCACTGGATGATCGGGATAAGTCCATTGCTTTTGGAATGCAATCATTCATTTTATCCCTCACAGGTAAATACTATTGTTTCTGAAAACAATTTTGCATAATTGATGTAAGAGAATCAAACTGACTGTGTTAAAAATCAAGAACTTTTACATTAGGTTGATATTGTTTTGTGGGTACCAAAATTTCGGGATAAAGTAAAAACTGCATTATAGTTGATATTTAATTTCTCGTTCGGCTTAATTTTGCATACAAGCTTATTTTCTTACGAATAAAAATGAATAAAGTTTCCAACGGGCAATTACAAAAAAAACGCTCTAAAAACTTTCGAATAATTGTCAATAAAATCGCCAACCGGAAAATTATCTAATTTTGTATCAAAGTATTTGGTAATAGCTAAAAGATGATGTTAAAGTTGTAGGAGCGCAAAATTATGATAAGCAGACACTTTTCTATCATTTCCTTTTGACCGATAAGAAAAATAGAAATCTGTTTCATAAACGATGCCGTTTTCTATTTCATTCATTTTGAAAAATAATCTTCTCGAATAACATTCAACCTTTACTAGCATGGTTAACCCAAACTTGCCATACCACTTGTATTGGTATTTTTTTTTGAAATATCAAATCTATCAATGGTGTGCAATTTCACGGAGTTAATTTATAAATGGGAAGAAATTTACATTTCAACATCACGAGCATAATGAAGTTTAGCCAATTTTAACATAGTATAGATACATGTCATCATTGATGTCTATCAAATAAATAAATGTCACTATGCTTTTAAGAAAAAAACTTTTGAGGACACATTTTAATCATTTTATTGTCAGCTGTAATTACACAAAGTATACAAACTAATTTATGCTTCAAAACAACAACAACATACCCCATTGTAAATTAAGTTTCACCTTGTCTTATAGGCACTTATATAGTAAACTGTTTTATTACAAAGTATAATATATATACATGATATACTTTATAAAAATCACAAATTCAAATTGAATAATTATGGTATCTATAATACTTGAATTTAGGATTCAGTAAACGTAGTCGATTGAATATATTGTGCAGATCATAAATTAGCTATGAATATCATATTCCGTGATGTTATCGAAAACAAAACAGACAATCTAAAAATTACACACAGCGTGAAAAAAACTATACGACTGTATGCTGTTCCGGAAGATTATCGTAAACAACATTGTCTTTATCACATGGTTAGTTAATCAAGTAGAATAAAATCATCATAGATACTAGGATTGATATTTTAAATTTGAGCCAGACGCGCATTTTGTCTACAAAAGACTCATCAGTGACGCTTGAATCAAAACATATTATAAGGCCATATAAAGTACGAATTTAAAGGGCATTGAGGACCAAAAATTCCTCCCAAGTTTTGCCAAATACAACCGTCATAAATTTTTCCTAAACATTTTTTTATTGTTTACTTCTAGTTTTCATTCCTGCACCGATAGTGATTGGTTATTTGTTTGACAGTGTATGTAAAGAATGGAGTACTTCCTGTAAAACAAAAGGAGCATGCGCATTGTATGACATTGAAGCTATGCAATACACATTGAACTCTGTTGAAGTTGGAGTAGGACTGATAGTTTTCGTTATTTACATATTTGTATTTCATTTTGCAAAAAGAGACAACTCAAAGAAAAAGAACTCTGAAAATGGGGGGCATAAAATGAATAAAACAATAGTTATATATTAAGTTGTTTTTTGTCTTTATTAAAAGGAAGATGTGCTATGATTGCCGATGAACAACTCTCCAGAAAAGACCAAATGACTTTGTTGTGGCATTAATTATTTGTTTATCTCTTTGTATTTGTCATCGTGACAATTATGTTCGTATACCTTTCATCTTTAAAATTTGATTCAAAAATTGATATATCAGTATGCATGTATGTATTAATTTTAAAATAATGTTCATACAATTCAATTCAATTCCATATTTTATTTACGTCTCACCTTATGTATAAAACTACACAATACATTTATAAAAGGTACATTTTGTATACATAAGCCAATCTGTACAGATTTATGAGAGACGATAATCACTTAAAAGAATATGTATATGTACATAATAAATATTAAACCTGAATGGTAAAATTATACAACAAAAGTATTTAATTATTATTTACAATAGAAAACTTCTCGGCGTCGTTTAAGAATAAAACTACAGGTTTTGGCACATAATCTTATAATATCTTGATTCGAAAATAAAAATACCATTTTCTGACAATCTGTAAAACTATTAAAATGTTCATCATAAGGTGAGACGTAAATAAAATATGGAATTGAATTGAATTGTATGAACATTATTTTATGTGATCAAACTAGAATATACAATTGTGTCAATGTGCTCATTATAAAGCTGGAACTGTTTATGTCAAAAGTTTTGCAACTTAATCGTTCATTTGATGGTTTCTCAAAGTGCTTTTAAGAAACTCGAAATTTACTAATGAGAAGCATATGTTGTGACTCTGAAGGTGGAGTATCAATTTAGAGAGGAGGAGGGGGGGGGAGTAATTTTAACATAAGCCTAGCTCTCTTTTTATAGGATAGCATCATACGGTTTTGATCCATTTCCTTTTGGTTTTATGTTTTCGAACAATAAATATTGTTGACCATCCATATATTTGGTTTCTAAAGTTTCTTTTGAAAGTGATTCCATATATATTCAAATATGACCTGCGGCTTTGGAGGTTTGTCGATAAACTTAGCTGTGACATCCTGATATAAAAATAAGAAGATATATTATGATTGCCAATGAGACAACTCTCCAACAGAGATGAAATGATACACAATATAACAAGTGGCTCTCAAGAGCCTGTATCGCTCACCTGACTCTACTTGGGTTTTTGAAATCATATGAAAAAGAAAAAATTTGGCTACAAAGTAACAACAGTCGGCCAGCATCTCATTAGGAAAGGAAGTTATGTTATGCTATGTTTGGTTTCATTTAATTCAGTGGTTCTCTAGAAGAAGACTTTTGTATGCATTTCCCATAGGGTCTTATGTTAAACTAAGTCCCCCGCTGGCGACCTTCTTGGATGATGGATCGGCTACAAAGTAACAACACTTGGTCAGCACCTCATACGGAACATTCATGCTATGTTTGGTTTCATTCCATTTAATGGTTCTCTAAAAGAAGACCTTTATATGCATTTCCTATAGGGTCCTATGTTAAACTTCATCCCCCGCTGGCGGCCATCTTGGATGATGGATCGGCTACAAAGTCACAACACTTGGTCAGCACCTCATAAGTAACATTCATGCCATGTTTGGTTTCATTCCATTCAGTGGTTCTCTAGTAGAAGTTCAAAATGTAAAAAGATGACGCCGCCGACGACGACGCCAAGTGATGAAGAAAGCTCACTTGGCCCTCCGGGCCAGGTGAGATAAAAACACGTTAAACAATATATTAAACAGAAGTAAATAATGTAACAATAGGCCTACTAGAAGACAGGGATGGAACTTGTCAATTAAAAGTATGATGCATAAATGAAGCTATTCAGATATGCCAATGGCAATATACACCCCTTATATCATCGGGTTCACGAAAAGGGTGCTGTGTTTTGTGTTGTTGATGTCTAACGTATACAGCAAACATTAAGTATTGTTATCAATGTTGTTGGGTTTGTCTTTATTTATTTTTTTTTGCGGGAGGGGGGGGGGCATACATTTTTAACAGAATTGATTTTGTATTTTAATTTTGCGATATTAAGTCTTTATTGGGAAAGAGTTTAGTATAACGTCCTTTATGACTAATTTACTAGTACACTTTTATGTTAATAGGGCGCCTTTCGGATGCGGGTTTTCTCGCTCTGTTGAGAACTCACTGGTTGCCTTCGGTTGCTTTCTGTTATTTGGTCGGGTTGTTGTCTCTTTGATACATTCTCCATTTCTATTCTTTATTTTAATTGTACTTTTATAAATTTGCATATTTATTAGGCAGTTCAATATTTAATACACTATCAATTAATTTGACTTGATTTTTGGTGTTTTAACGTCACTTTTAAGCACAGCATTGAGAATATATCGTGGCGGCCAGTTTTATTGGTGGAGGAAGCCGGAGTTCCCGGAGAAAACCACCGACCTTGATTACAAAAATTGGTCAATTAAGATTAAAGTCGAGTACATCCACACGAGCAGGGTTCTAACTCATAACCTCAGTGTTGACTGGCGAGTAATTACAGTAGTAACTACAAGATTGTACTAACACCACTCGGCCACCCAGGCCCAAACCATCAATTAAGGACTGTTGGGTTTATTGATCAATTTCAAGATTTTTAATTTGGAGTTGACTTTTTTTATATGTAATTGACAACCTACATTGTCTGGTTGAAGGTTGATCGCTACTCTTGCTTTTGACTTTTTGTCAAATATTCGGAAACCTCAATTTGATCTATATCATGTATATGGTGATGATAAAAACATATCCGCTTAAACCATATTTCTCTTTTGTACTTTAATTGACAGAGTTTAAAAATTCATTTTTGAAATCTTATAAAATCCCTGTTAATTTATAATAGTTTTTGAAAGAAAAATTGTGCAAATGTTAAATGTATGAACAGTCTAGAGATGATCATTTTTTTTTTCAGTTCCATTATTTATATCCAATCAATTTATAACAGTCTTATAAAAGATTTGTTATTTTAAAATTAAGTTGTTGACATCCTAACCTGTAAAGTATGTCATACGGATGTTAGCATTATGTCGCTAATAACTAACCTCAGGTTAAATCAATTATTTTAAATGTTGTTAAGTCACAAACATTTTTTGAAATGATTATCACTTGATATTTTTACACATGTAGGTGTCATATGTGTAAGACGAACATTTTATTTTCTGTTGAATGACGAACAATAGAAAAAAAATCATAGTAATTAAACTTTTCAGTAACGTTTATCTGACAATCGCAATGCTTGCATATATTTCCCTAGAAAAATTTAGTTGTATTAATTGTTTTCAACCTCGTTGTTTTTAATTAGAATCGTGATGTTTAATCTTTCGATTTCTATGTGTATTGTACAATGTTGTTAAGTCTTTTTGTTGTTCTTTTCTACGTATTAGTTTAATTGGTTGCTTAAAAAGTAGATTAATCAAGTTCATAATTGCGCTAGTATTATGTAATTTTTCGGTTTTAATTTTTCATGTTCCTCAAATCGACGTCCAAATGTGACGTCACAATAAAATATCCTTCCAAATTGACGGTCAATGTTATGCATATCTAATCGACGTCAATTTTGTTCTTCCCTAATCGAAGTCTGATTTTTAGCTTCTCTAATCAACGTCCGTTTTGGACACAGAATACAAAATAGACCAGAACCGACAGCAGCTGAAACCTTTAGACATATTATACATATTATATGTGACAAAACGAATCTATTAAACAACATTTTTTAAAAAGATTTATAACATACTAGACTAAATATGTAAACAGGTTGTGACATCATTTATTTTAATTTTAGAGATTACATAAAAATAAGGAGATGTGGTATGACATGAATCATGTAAACAATTCAAATTAGAAAGTTAACGGTCTTATTAATAACCATCGAAAATCACTGCAGTACAGGCCCATAAAGAAATTGTCGGGGTTAAACATGTGTGTAAGCACTTAACCTAAAACAGTTGTGTAACAGCACAACATAAAACATTATGCCAATTTCTTGCGTATATGTTTCACTCCAGTTGTAAAAATTAGAAATATATCTGACAGAGTCCGAATAATAATACTAACAAATCCAAAAACAATTGGCTGTACTTCTTTATTTTGTCTATTGTTGAAGATTCAATAATGTCCTCTAGATGTCGTTTGGTTTTCTTTGTCGTTAGATTGCTTTCTCCTTGACATACACTTACATGCATGTTAAGTTAACATGAATAGGAATGAAACACTACTATGTAGATCGTTTCGATGAACTTTATATCAAGATAAACTTCAATATGCATGATGCCTATTTTGGTTTGAAAAAATCTATATGGAAAGTAGGTATAAATGTTTGAACCCTGCAAAACATGTACATCAATGAGTGTAAACAATTAAGTCCAGTAATTTATTATTTATTGATATTGGACATCGATTAAAGACGACTACAATCAATCGGGTGTAGTTTTGTCAACACATGCCGTCACATTGGACGTCGATTAGAGTATCAAAAGATTGAATGTCGATTTGAGAATGTGACGTCAGAATTGGACATCGATTTGAGAAACAACCTTCGATTTAAGGAACGGATGTCGATTAGAGGTCGAACGTCGATCTGAGTCTAACATATATATATATATATATATATAAAAAATATATATATATAAGAACATGTGTAATGAGTGCCAATTAGACAACTCTCCATATGCATCTCAGTCACAATTTGTAAACGTACACCATTATAGGTCGAAGTACGGTCTTCAACACGACTCCTTATTTTACTTTCGCGCTGCGTTCAATACCCATTGGTTGGCTTCTGCTATTTTCTGCTCTTTGGTCGGGTTGTTGTCTCGTTGACATATTCCCTATTTCCCTTCTCAATTGTATTTATTCATCATGCCATGTAGGTGTTATAACGTCATATGTTTAACTCAAATTTACACGCATCATAGTCCTAACAATAGTGTTATCGCTAAAAGACTCAACAAATAAAACTTGACACTTCTACTTTTATTTGTAATTGAGGCGTTATATCCTGAAAGTCTCATTATTGACCATACCATGCTGTGGGATGACATTCAAAGTATTTCAAAGTGTATAAAGCTAGTTACACAGGATTAGACAATTCGCTACACCTTCATTGTTTTTGAAAACAGAAGTCTAACATACAGTTTAATCTTTATTGCTTAACCAAAGAAATTCAGAAAATGGAAAATTCATTAGTGAATGCCTTATCTTTTGGGAAACTCAAACTTGCAAAACTTTTAATTGAAGGAGACACAATGTGAACTATTGTAATACCTCAGGAGTTTCACCTTTAATGTTGGCTTGTAATTTAAAAGTTAACGAGGAAAATATACCAAAGAAATTACAGATCATCAAGTGTCTTTTAGATAATAGTGCGAATTTAGATGCTTCGGACAACATTGGACGGACAGCTTTAATGTATGCACTATTTTCAGGATGTAAACAAACAATACAGTTACTTAAAAGACACGGACTCGTTGAATCGGCAAATACTTCTTTAAAGACCAAAAGAACCAAATCCAGGGTTACATCACTGTTTGCTAATTTTGAATATGCTAACAATAATTTTACAGTCGAAACGACAAGGTCATTCAGGGATTCAAACGTACAATATTAACTATAATAGTTGAAGCCATGTTAGAATAGATTCAGAACTGGATTTCAAGTGCCGAAGTCGAGTATAAAAGTGCTGCATGTCAATTTTGTTATTGTTTTATATATGAGAAATAAATGTTAGAATTATTATTATTCGTTGTGTATTATATTTCATTGTCAGAAAACACTTTCAAGCATATTTAAACCGAGTAGGGAGCGATAAGAAAAAAACCCACGCGTTTCAATTAGATTAAAATAGCGTAATTATGTTTTACAGGCAAATTTTAACCCAAGATGTTACTCAGATTGATTCATTTTGATCATAAAGGTTGCTTTTAATAAAGATTAGAAACTGTATTCATTTTCGTTACAAAAGAGCCATTGCAATTTGCTATTCAACTTGTGTCAGTTAAAACCGTTGGTTTTTATATCTGCATTGTACTTCAACCGTTTTTGTAAGACTCTATTTTTTTTATTGGCGAGAATTCAACACTGACATTTTTGTGATTTTACAACAACAAACAACAAAAAGAAAATCACTATTGAATACAAAAAAAAACATAGAAAACTCAAGACTGAACATCACTATTCAAATCAAAAGACTTGGTTGAAACGAAATAAATACACCAAAATCGAAATTATTCTAGAGAAAATAAAATGAAAGCATTGCGATTGTCAGGTAAACGTTACGTAAATGTAAATTTAAAACAATCTACAGTCATTTAAAATTAGATATAAACTAATGTTTAAGATCAATTCTATCTTTACATTACTATATATATAAAAGAGGGACGAAAGAAACAAAAGGGACAGTCAAACTCATAGATCAAAAACAAACTGACAAGGCCATGGTTAAAAAAAAGAAAAAAACCCAAACAAACAAAAAATAGGACACAAGACTCAACATAGAAAACTAAAGACTAAGCAACACGAACCCCTCTAAAAACTGAGGGCGAAGAATGTTGGTTGCTGATGCGTTTGTATTGTATGTTATTTCAGCATATCCTGGTGATAAAAAAATATCATCAATAAGATAAATGCAAATTGCACCCATAAAAAAGCAATTCGATATCACAACAATGAATTAGTTTATTGATAAAAAAAGTACTATCTAATAATCAAAATACTGCATTAAAATACAATGTCAAATATGTAAAGCATTTTAGTATACAAAATTATTCACCATTTATCATAATCAAAATATTCAAAAGACTTGTACATATCTTCTGTGACTACAAGTATGTTTGATCCACGACCGGATCAGAAATTTGTAATTTACTTATGTTCGACGAGGAACTGGTATTTAAGAGAAAGATCGAAAATTGATACAGTTTTCATTTTTTACACCACTGGGTCGATACCTGTACTGGTGGACTATTAGTCCCCGAGGGTATCTTTAGCTCAATAGTCAGTACTTCGGTACTGACATGATTTAACAAACCTTTCTAAAATTGTCCTTTTATAAATTTTGAAATTATTAAGAAACTAAGGTTTCAAATCCCTCAGGCAAAGTTGACTTTAGATGAATTTGGCTATTTATTTTAGGTATTTTTGTCATATAGCTCTTCAACGGTTTCGGTACTTATACATCCTCGGATTTCAAATGTTTGGCTTTGAGCGTTCCTGATGGAAGTAAATACAGAAAAGTGCTTCGGACGCATGAAATTAATAAACGTGTTGTTTTCATGTTTTAAAAGAGTCCTGGTAAGGTGATTACAACATGTTATGAATCCGACTAAATCAATCGGTTCAATAAGCATTACTAGTAGCTTACCGATGTTTAATTTCGTAAATCTATTAAAATTAACAAATTAATCACGGGTAGTAAGGTCGTCATATCGAGGGGCGTTTAGTACAGTAATTTTGTTATAGTTTGGTTAAGTTGGTGATAAGTTATGTTACTTCCCAAAACGATTGCCTCAGTTCTTTTCAAATGAGCAAATAAAAAAACAAATTAGATGTTTGAATCTATATTGTAAATCAAACTATCTAAATTGTAATTGTTATTTTTATGAAATTAACGCAGGATGATCAAAATATCCAAACTGGCCTGGTTCAATTATGAGTGTAGAATTTCGTCATGGTTTTGGTTACATTTGTCATGGTTTAGATACAAATTAATACATACTTGTGGCACCTTAAAATTGATATTTTGTTTGAAAGCGATTGTGAAAAATTAAAGTAACACAATTAACTAATTGACTAAAGAAGAAAACATGTCTTTTAACCAAATTCGATGGGCGTAAACGTCAAATCGTACATGTATATATTTTTTGCATAGAAAAGCCTTAGTTTTTCAAAAATTCTAAATTTTGTTAACAGTTAATTTATCAATATAACCATATCAATGATAATTCATGACAGCACAAAAAGTGCCGACTGCTTGGCTGGTGATACCCTCGGGGAAATAAATCTCCAAAATAAATAAAACATTCAAATGTTAACCTGGACAACAGTTTAAACTTATTTTTTTGGTAAACTTTAAGTGAACTCAATATGAAAATTAATTTCAAGATGTGGAATTTAAATGTATGAAAGATCACAAGTTCGAATTAGAAATAGGCCCATAATGTCTATATTTACGAACGAATAAAATGTTTGTGTATTTTTCATATTTTATAAGTGTATTATGCAGTACCACTTAACTCGTTAAACCATTTTTGCTTGTACGGAAGAAAGTTCCGATAATATCAGAAAAAGCTCTGTCGGTTTAGTATTTAGTATGAAAAAATGTACATTATCAAATGTGATTGAAAAACATAATTCAACAAAATTCAACGTACTGTTGTGCTTTATACAAGTACATTTAAACTATGTACAGCCTCGTTTCGTGACACGGCAAGGCGAGAAGTCACAGATAATAAGATGAATATTGGTAGCAGTGTTCCATTCTAAAATAAATAAAAGAAACATTTTGTCTAATATTTTTTTATTAGTTGTTATTGACTTGGAAAACACTCACATATCAGTTTTTTCTTTGATGTTTTTGTTACTTGATTTCTTTTCTCTGTACCGATCTGATCAGTAAAGTCCTTTTATTTTTTTCAATAGTTTGTTGTGCTGTGACCTGTATGCCCAGATTCAAACAAGGGACGGTTGGGAGCCCGTAAACATTTAAAAAACGTTATATTATGCATGTTATGTATGTATGACTTTGTATAAAGTGTAGTCTGTGACGCACTAGCTGTCGTGTTTTCCTGTATATCATATTTAATGGTTGGTTATTGTTTTGAACATAAGTCAGGCTGTAACAATTTCTTATTTGAATTGCTTTATCTTTAATTTTGCCGGCGCCTATTATTACTTGCTAAGAGGTATGAGTTTTGTTAGTTATTAAAGGCCGTACGGTGACCTAACATTTACGTCATTTGGTCTTGGGTGGATAGTTGTCTCATTGGAAATCATACTGTATTTACTAATTGTGTAAAACTATGTGCTTTCTAATGTCATATTTTATTCCGAATACACCAACTTTAAAAGAAATTTGCTATTGTTGAAACTCATTAATATATTACTTAATACCGCAGTCCCACTATGCCACGATCGCACTACGATTGTAAAAAAAAAATGCAAATTTTGACGATCGTAGTGCGATCGTTTGGATCGCAGTATGGTCGTATCACGGTCGTGGTGAGGTCTTCAATATCTTAATGAGCGTGGCTAACTTTGGTCATGTTCAAAACAATCGTGGTGCGGTCGTGGCGAAATCAGGTCGTAGTAGAAGCGTAGGTAGAGCGCAGTGAGATCGGGGTAAGATCGCAAATGTCGCTGTACCATCGTAGCGAGAGTGTAGTGAAAGTGTGATTCTATTCGGAGATACTTCGCTATGATCTGACAGCGACGTTATTACGACCTCACTACGACAATAACGTTCTCACTGCGACCCAACTACACTTCCACTACGACTGTACCTCGTATACACCACGCTGTTCAAGACCATATTACGATTCTAGCTCGCCGATGCCGTCCTCACCACGCTTTTCTTACAACCTGACTACGTTCGCACTACGCATCATGCTCATTGTCATTTTCACATAAAATATATGAAAGCTCCACAGGTTTTGTTTGTCTATATATAATTTGGACCTCTTCTCCTTTTTCTCAAACGGCTCGCTATCTACATGTGTCATCCCTGCTATCGTTCACTAAAACATCGTTATTTTAAGTTTGATGGACCAACATAAGGTTGTGAATCAGGTTGGATTGGTCGAATGACAATCTCTGCTGGATCACGATTCGTTACTATCAGAGCTCTCTCTGCCTCTACATCTACTCCTACGTGACTGGTAGATTTTGGTGGCATGACTGTTTTCGAGAAATCTACGTATTAATCAGAAGTAGAAGGAGTGGAACAGTATTGATATTGAACACGATGTTGAGGCTATTGCTGAGAACGTAGTGCGATCGTGGTATGAACGTAGTCGTGGTTAGAACGTGCTATAATCGCAGTAGAAGCGTGGTATGGTCGTAGTGAGAATGTGATGAACGTAGTCGGATAATGATAATCGTAGAAAAAGCGTGGTGAGAAGGTGGAATAATCGTAGAAAAAGCGTGGTGAGAACGTGGAATAATCGTAGCAGGATCGTGGAAGAAGCGTTATGAGGACGTAGTATCATCGTGAAAGCAACAATTGACATTTTCATGCCGCTAATACCACGACCTAACCACGATCTTAATTTATTTTAGATCGCGGGGAGCGTGGTGCGATCGTGGTCTAGCGGGACGGGGGCTTAAGTGAAATTTTTACGTGCTTGTTCTAAAATTGTGATAATTATAATGATAATATCTGAGCTTTACTGTAAGCGACTTATTTTCTCGAGCGGTGTATTTTTGTGAGTAGAAGATCATCGTTAATATGTAAAACTCAGATCTACACGTCTGGGAACAAAACAACAACACAAGAAAATAGCGACACTATATTGACTCAAAATAGGATAGAATTTGTTTAACACGAAAAAAGTATCAGCGAATATATATTGTTAAACAGTATTGTAATGATTGTACATAATGTCTCTTAATTCTGATCGTAAGATGTCCATCTTTCACGACAGAAAACACACAACTGAACTATGTTGAACATGAACTAAACCATGACACTGATGAACCAAACCATGACATTGGATTTTCTGTAATCTTAAATTGTGTGCAAATGTAGGTGTTTTTAGGAATAATTGACGGCAGATATATACCATAACGAAATATGGGATGTAACAGACAGTAAAACAATAACGGTACTTTATGCATTAGTACTGAACAACAACTTATAAATTTTGACATACGCTAGCGTTATTCTGAGTCAAATTATTACTATATGATGAAATCTGTAATGTACTAACATATATAATCAATAAAAAAAAAGATACTTGCCCGCTTGAATTTATATTCAAAGGTTCCTTTAGCGAAAAATCATAATGTGTCTATTGTGTCATTGATTGTCAATAAAACACTTAACACAACCATGTCTAACCTAACCAAACTATGGCAAAATCACTGTACTAAACGCCCTCAATATGATGACCTTACTACCCGTGTTAATGGAAGTACCAGACGAACGATCTTTAGGATCAAGTTCAAGTGCTTCGTCATGTAGGGCGTCATCTTTTTTTTTAATTCATCTACCATGCAATGTAGGCACCCATTTATAATCATATACTTTCCGTTATGAGGAGAGACCCAGGCTTAATGTCAATTAGATGTTTCAGATTTAAATGAGTTGTTTGTATTAAACATTCTCTTTTTATACCCCCTGTTTTGAAACCAATATGGTATAAAATGTTGATCAAACGCCTTTATATTATCTGAATCAAGATTAAATAAAAAATTCACGTCTCAACGCCATGGTTTTAATGATCCTGATGAACATATATATGACCCTATTTTAACTAGAATACATTATATAAATTGAAACCCAATACCAACTTGCAAGGGAACGAAAATTTGAACACTTAATTAAATTGTTTTAACACAAAACCAAAATGTTAACGATGTGAATGATAATGTTGTTGGTCATGACACTGTTTCTGAGGAAATAAGTGGACTTTTAAAACTGACAATTAGCCGATCAGATATGGCGGGTGAGAATCCTTGAGTTTGAAAACCATTTCTAATCTGTTTACCGCTATTTGCCTATGACGTCGTTGATAAGTAAACTGATAACAACACGTGTGTCCTTAATTACTCATTCGTGTAGCATGATAAAAAAGTTATCACTAAATGATCAAAGGATAAAAACACAAATTTGCAATAATGTTAATTATCATATATATCTTGCATATGTAAATATTCCAAATTTTACATTTTTTTTTCTTTGCGTAATATATCATTAATTCAGAGACTCTATTGTTTCCTATCATATTATTAGAACTAAGATAATGAATTGACTTTGAGAACAGTGTCGACAACTGACCGGTAAAAAATGTTTAACATCTCACCAATTATTTTATTGATTTTGTAATTTGCATGTTGTCATAGATCAAATTTATCCATCAAATGTATTTTCATTTGTGTGAATATGTATTTTGATTGAATTAAGCAAGTTCAATTGTTATTTGAAAGTGTGTCCTTCTATGCTGTGATGTAGCACTATTGTTTGCGGTAAGGGTGAAGTTTGTACCTACTAAAACAATTAAACCGGCTGCAGTAGTCGGAAACCTGTTGTTCAATGGTTATCATTTGTTGAAGTGGTTCATAAGTGTTTTTCTTTTCACGTTTTTTATACATATTAGACCGTTGGTTCACCCATTTAAATGGTTAGAAACTAGTTATGTTTAGAGCCCTTAATAGCTTGTGTTCGGTTCGAGACAATGGTCAGTTATGAAAACCGTAGTTTGACCTATACTGGTTTACGTTTTCAAATTGTGACTTAGATGGGGAGTTGGCTCATTGGCACTCATGCCACATCTTCTTATATCTACTTACCTAAAATGAACAGCTTTTCTGAATATTTTATAACATGCAGAAAATGGCATTAGCTTTAAAGTCATTCTGCAGTATTAAGAACGAACTTTACGTGTTGCTTATATACACTTAAATATCAAATGAGATGATTGAACTGTTAGTAGATCAATAATATCTATAAATGAAGATCATTTATAACTCCTACATACATGTAGCGGTGCTACAAATATATTAATTTTATTTTTAATGACGTAGAACTTCATAAACAAATACTTGTAAGTTCAACTTCTCTATAATATTTATTCAGTCTGAATTTAATAAATTAAACACTTAAAATACTTGATTCGATAACCACTGCATTTTCATCTCATTTTCCGAACATCTAAAAAAAGATGTGTGTACTAAGTATGTTACTATACATTGGACATTGAGACCAACAGCTTTCTTAGAACTTTAATTCGTGATAAAATAAAAATCAAACCCAAAGAGCTTGTGTGTCATATACCTGTGTATAAAGTAATACGCCGAATAGCCTTGTGTAATAACTACTGTTTCAGAATCTTTTGAAATTCTGAGCAAGAAAATATTCCTGTAACTAAAATTTAAAAAAAACGTCAGAAAAAAGCAGCTTTGTAACTGGCAGGACACTTGCTGATTTCCCGTAACATCTGATTATTGTATTTACGATCTTTGAATGTACCGCTTTTTATTCTCTATTGGTTCTTCTTGTTCTTTTCGTAATTAATTATCGATAAAACAAACAAAAAAAAAACTGTTCTTCGGATGATGCGTTGTATAGATTTGCAACCAAAAAATCTAACATAGTCGGACATTTTATTTATTTAAGTATTTTTATGTGAAAGAGATTTTTTTCTATTGTAATCATTATTTCTTCTGGGTGTTTCCATTCTCTAATTTACGAGAAACTCATCATATATACATAACTGAAATTTTGAACGCAAGTCACGCGTTTCGTTTACAAAATATTCCTCACTAACATACAATTAATATTCTAAAAAGACCATGTAAAGAACGAAGTTATAGCATGTATAAGGCAAAGCATTGAGCATCCAAAATTAATGAAGTTTATATCAATCCGAAACGATGATAATAACATCATCATATCAGATAGAATAAACAAATTTAGTTTCTGTACGAGACCGATTTATACTGTCATAGAATTTGTTTGTAGACCACTGTCTTTAGTCGATCTGTGAAGCTGATTTTTAATGTACACAATAATCATAGAATTGAACGCAGCGGGCATCCGATTCTTAACTATTCTGTGGAGGAATTTTATTGAGTATTTAGTTTTTGTGGCATATTCTAAACAATGATTCATGCAATTTACAATAATTAACCGAAATTACAATATTTTTTTCATATTTTATAAAAACGTTAACGTATCCTTACTTAGACAATAGTTAAGTTATTATTACATAGTCACAGTTTATCTACTTTGATTGTAATCATTCTGTTGAAAAAAAGATAAATGAACGTTTCGGAATTGTCCTCAACATGCTCGATGACTCCAGTCCATGCTATATATGGCATTTTTATTATTTTTGATTCCAGTCTTTTATGGACATACGCACGTCCGAAGGCGCACAACTTTTAAGCCTTGTACCTTCAATCCTCCATAAAACAATTTGTTTTCTGATATCAATAATGTCTGGGAATCTTGACCAAAAAAAAAAGAGGGACGAAAGATACCAAAGGGACAGTCAAACTCATAAATCTAAAACAAACTGACAACGCCATGGCTAAAAATGAAAAATACAAACAAACAACAGCACACACGACACAACATAGAAAAATAAAAAATAAACAACACGAACCCCACCAAAAAACTAGAGGTGATCCCAGGTGCTCCGGAAGGGTAAGCAGATCCTGTTCCACATGCGGCACCCGTTTGACCAATTTACCAATTGTGGAATATAGTTGCTATCTATAATTGTTCCGATGAAACAAAATGATTCAGAAACATATTTTAAAATTCCGTTATTTAAGGAATGACTGTAATATTTTTTCTGTCTATGAAGAAATAACATCAAAAATATGGTGCACACTGAATAACCCGTGTGACGGGTTATTTTAAAGTGTGCACCCCATTTTAATGTTATTTTGAAAAGACAGAAAAATATTACAGTAATTTCTTATAATTTATAATTCCATATTCAATTTTTAAACGTAGTAAACCATGAAAAAACGTTGATGACGTCATTGTCACATGACAAAGAGATTATGATTATGAGCTGATAAACAAAACAACGTCAGCGAATCAGAAGACGCGTCATCTAAATATCACAATTCTACAAAAAATCTATTTGAATACCACTTATACTGTCACATGTAGGAGGGTGGACATTGGGGAATATGTCTGACGAATAACGGTAAAAATTCTTGCCAAATGACGTTAACGGTAATTTTTGGTGCATGATGATAAAATATGCACTTTCTTTTAGACGATAAAAAAATCGAATGATTTTGACTAATCACGTTAATTTTTTTCCAAAAATAACGGAAACGATAATAATTTGAGACCTCTGACTAATCACGATTAAGATATTTTGTTGAATCACGGTAAAATTTTAATCAATTTTACGCTGATGGTAGCCGAAAATGGCTGTTTGTCGCCTGACGGTAAAGGGCATTTCTACCTTCATATAGGTGATACACATACACTTATTTTTCCTGAAATAAACTATCTTACACTATAATCTATTTTACTTATTAAAGTCTAATGCTGTTTTTTTCTTCTTTTTTTATCGTTATATAAAATTAAAATACTTGCTTCGAAAACAAAGGACATGGTTTTGTCAATATATCTATCTTAACACAAACACTACATGTGTTATTAGGACACACTCTTATTCATTTTTACCCAAACCAAAGTCTTCATAATATGGAGGCCTTTAAATAGCTTTAAGAGGTAAATGATATTTTGACATTTCTACAATATGAATATGAAGTGTTATATCGTTGTACTACCTGTCACTGTCATTATGACGTAAATGCACTTTCAAGGCATATAAAAGGGACACAGAGTGAAACACAACATTCAGTCGATCATTGGTAACTTCATCGAAACAGCAGTAAATGTTAACGTTAAATTGTGTTGCTGAAAAAAAAAAAAGAAAATGGCAGATACGTTGCTGAATGCTCTTTTTACAGAGAAACTCAAACTTGCCAAATTTTTGATCGAAGGAGGACATAATATTGATTTGTGTACCGAATCAGGCGTTACACCTTTAATACTTGCTAGAAATCTACAAGTGGAGGAGGAAAATATACCCAACAAATTACAGATAATAAAATGTCTTCTAGATAAGAACACAAACTTGAATGCTTCGGACAACATCGGACGAACGGCACTAATGTATGCACTATTTTCAGGTTGTAAACAAACAATACAATTACTTAAAAGTCATGGACTGGTGGATTCTGTGAAGACTTCTTTAAAGACCAAACGAACAAAATCGACAGAAACGTCCCTGTTTGGTAATTGTGAATAAGCTATCAAGCATTCTTTAGCTTAGATTATCATGTATCATATCTTTCGACTGAAAAATATATATATATTTCAATAGTGCTTGGTGAGACTCTTCCAAAATCTTACGTAACTGTATAAATGTAACTTAGTGTTTCTTATAGTGAGAAATACCTTCTTGAATTTTGTTTGTATTTATTATATATTAAAAAAAATAAAAATATAAGTTTGTTATTAATTGATAATACTTCTTAGATGTTTAAAACCATAACACGTCAATTCACGTCAAAATATATCATTGACATATCTATTTAAAATAGAAAAATAGTCTAAAACAGGAAACATGTTTTTCTGATTGTCGAATAATTTGAAGAGTACAAGTATCCCTCTGACATCATAAAATATAAACTTTCAATCTGTTGAATTTAAAAAAAAGACTGACAACGACAGGGCAAAAATATACCAAAAAAGACAAACAAAACCATATATAATACAACATAGGAAACTAAAGACCAAGCAACACGACGCAAAGCAAAAACAAAGGGTCATCTGAGATGCTCCACGTGTGGCATGGCCGTCGTGTTGCTCAATCGCGGTGATCAATTAAAATTGGTTAACAACAATGAGACAGCTTTTATCATATTATGTCAGTAGACGTATTGATGCTTCTGTGTCTCCGAATGACCTTAAACAAAGACAATAACTAAATGTTAAAGAGAGTAAGAAAGAACTGCACTCATCAGTTAGTCCCAAAACATAAACGAAAGTCAGTGTTAATGATGAACACAAATTATGCATAGCTACACTGTCATACAAAAATTATCATAAAGTATGCACAATTCTACACCGAACAATGCCGAAAAAAAATGGTTTTATTCATAAATAAGACAATCAATGAACACATTAAGCTTGTTTATTCTTTAGTTTTCTATGTTGTGTCGTGTGTGCTGTTGTTTGTTTGTCTTTTTCATTTTTAGCCATGGCGTTGTCAGTTTGTTTAGATTTATGAGTTTGACTGTCCCTTTGGTATCTTTCGTCCCTCTTTTATCAAAAGGTAACTATTTACTTAGGTTTCTAATATGTTTAACCTACATAAACGGTACCAAACTTAATTTTAAGATGCATATGTGACATGTGTGATCATGTCCAAGTCAGATATAATTGATTTAGATTACGACAACAAGACTGTAAATTGCCGATCATTAAAAGCTATAATAAATTTAACGTGATGTATAATACAATGATGCCTCTGTATGTCTTTTTGAAGCACTTTCACTACGCTTCTACTACGACCTGATTTCGCAACGACCACACCACAGTTGTTTTGAACATGTTCAAAGTTGGCCACGCTCATCACGATCTTGAAGACCTCACCACGCCCGTTATACGACCTTACTGCGACCTACACGATCGTACTACGATCATCAAAATTTACATTTTTTTCACCAATCGTAGTGCAATCGTGGCCTAGTGGGACTGCGGTATTATTCTCTTCATCCCAAGTGAGACATAAGGCCACAACAAACTGCCTCCACTTCTCTCTTTCTTTAGTCATGTACTGGGCTTGGCCCCAGGTGTAACCCTTTGCTTCTAATTCTGCTGTTACAGTTCTGTGCGAATTGATTCTAGGTCTCCCTGGTTTTCTTTTTCCTGGTGGTGTCCAATATAGACCTGTTTTATGTGTGAGATGTTGTGGCATTCTCAGTGCATGGCCTAACCATCTAAATCTTCGCTGTTTGATTTCTGCTGATATACTCTTACAGCCCTTGGATGGTGTAAACTTCCCAAAAAACCGTGTATGGTGAAATGGTGTATGGCATTGTTGCAATGGTGTAAGGTGTATGGTGCTATGGTGTATGGTGTAAGGGGAATGGTGTAATGGTGTAATGGTGTATATGGGGAATGGTGTGATTGTGTAACGTGCGATCGGAAATGGTGTGAATGAACGGTGTACAACATTTCATTGGTTGAAAACGAACAATAATAATAATCTTAATATTTGAAATTTAATTGCGTTATGAGTAATTTCGTATCGTGTAGATAGAATGGGGAATGGTGTATGGTGTAATGTGTAACGTGTATGGTGCAAAGGTGTAACGTGTATGGTGTAATGGTACAAAGTGTATGGTGTAATGGTGAATGGTGTATGGTGTAATGGTGTATGGTGTTAGTGGGAAGTTTACACCATCCAAGGACTGTAACATTACATTTCTCCAAAAGGCTCTTGTTGCTGATCTTATTTGGCTAGAATATTCTGTTCATCTTTCTTAGGCAGCTAGTATGGAAAGCATCTACTTTTTGAAGGTCACTCACTAAAACACGCCAAGTTTCCGAACCATACAATATGACAGATTTTACATTGCTGTTGTAAATTCGCAGTTTGGTCCTTAAACTGTACTGGTTGGACTTCCAGATTGTATGAAGTCCTGCAAATGTTGCACGTGCCTTTGATAGTCTATCCTTCATATCCTTCCCTGTCCCATTATCTTTGCTTATTATGCTTCCAAGGTAAGTGAAATCTTCAACACTGTCCACTGGCTGAACGTTGATTGTTATTGGTGTTGTATTTCTAGTGTTTACTGACATTACCTTTGTCTTCTTGGCATTGGCATTTATAACAGTTTGCTTTACATAAAAGAGGGACGAAAGATAAAAAAGTGACAGTCAAACTCATAAATCTAAAACAAACTGACAACGCCATGGCTAAAAATGAAAAAGACAAACAGAAAAACAACAGTAAACATGACACAACATAGAAAACTAAAGAATAAACATCACGAACCCCACCAAAAACTAGGGGTGATCTTAGGTGCTCCGGAAGGGTAAGCAGATCCTGCTCCAGATGTGGCACCCGTCGTGTTGCTTATGTTTTTACAAATCCGGTAAATAGTATAATTCTGTAGGTCACATTCATGAAAGGGAGGGGGATTGTAGTTACGATGTAAGGAACATATCCGATATCATTTGTGAAACGGTTATTCCATAACGGTCAACAGTGTTAGTACATTGAAGTATGTTGGTCTTCTCTTGGAGTTGTTCACTTGTTATTGGTGATATCGCAATGTCAAGGTCTTCTAGCTGATTAAACATGGTCCACTGGATACCCCTTTTCTTGTCTGATTTTGTATTTCTTTGTATCAAATCAATGGCCAATAAAAATAGGATTAGTGACATAATACATCCTTGTCTTACACCAGACTTGACTTTAAATGAGTCTGAGATAGAGCTATCAAGGATGACACTGCATTCAAGGCTGTTGTATAAGGCTTTTATTAGCATCAATATCTTAAGTGGAATTCCATATGATTTAACAATTTTCCAAAAAGTGACTATATGTATATACTGTCAAAGGCTTTTTTAAAGTCAATGAAATTAATGAAAAGTGGTGTGTTCCATTCAATGCATTGCTCGATGATGTTCCTCAGAGTGAGAATTTGGTCAATGCATCCTCTGCCCCTTCTTAAGCCTGCTCATTTGTATCTTATCTTAGCTTTTCATCCACAATTTTATTAATTCTTTTTAGAAAATGTTTGCAGAAGACCTTACTAGGGACATAAAGTGATGTAATTCCTCTCCAGTTATCACAGTTGCGTAGATTGCCTTTCTTTGGTATTTTCACAATCAGGCCTTTGCTCTAGTCTGATGGAATGTCCCTTTCTAATGACAAGAAAAAAACTTGTGGAGTACTTTGGATGATGTATCTAAGTCTGCCTTTAACATCTTTGCGTGAATGGAATCATTCCCTGTCTTCAATGATTTAATGGCATTTCTTACTTCTTCTATAGTTGGTGGTTCTGTGTTGATATTTAAATCATCTGATGGTTCAGGGGTAGCTATGAAATCAGGCTCATGGTAGTTTAATACCTCTTTAAAATGTTGGACCCATCTTTCCGTTTGTTCCCTTTCTGTTTTCAATGCTTTGCCATTTTCTGTCATTTACATGTGCTGTTTGCAGATGATGTTCCACAGAGTTGTTTGGTGATTTTGTAAACTGTACTTAACTCTCCCAGAATGGCTGCCTTTTCTCCTTCTTTTGCTATGTCCTCCAGATATTGTCTTTTATCTTTTTTAGCACTTCTTTTAACCTCTATGTCATTTGCTCTGTAAGTTACTTGCAGATGATCTTGTAACCTTTTGTATTTTGCATTTACTGATTTTAGTTTTATAGTCTTTCTTTCTTCATTTTTTTGCCAGGTTTTCGATGTTAATAAATCTTTGTTCTTTTTTGTTTTGTGACCAACTGTCTTTTCTACTGTCTTTACATAATTGATGTTAATTCATTTCTCTTGTACACTATCTTCTCCATCATCAGAGTTATCTAGCACAATAAACAGATTTTTCAATTCCAATCATTAAGCTTTCTTGTCGTTTGGTGACTTTAACCTTGCTGTGTCTAGGTTCTTTCCGTTCTGGTTTTCAACAGGTGTCTTTCTTAGTTTTAATTTGATGATAGCTTTCAGTAGATATTGATCACTGTTTACATCTGCATCCCGTACTCTTAATGATCTACGCCACTTGTTGTTCACCAATGTGTAGTCAATCTGGTTAACCGTTTTTCCATTAGGTGATTTACATGCTAGTTTATGGATGTTTTTATGTGGAAAGATGGTCCCTCCATTCACCAGTTTATTGCAGAGACAAAGATCAATAGCACGTTAACCATTCTCATTTTTCACCCTGCAACCATGCCTGCAATCAGATTTTCAGCATCAGTGTTGTCAGATCCTACTTTATCATTAAGATCTCCCATTATTACCAGCATGTCGTGTTGAGGTACTTTGGAAATAAGTAAGGTTGTCCGTATCTTCTTTACGCAAACTTTAAGATAGTACCATACTTTTCGAAAAAGGAACACGTAAATCAACGTCTTAAAGTGTCTATCATATTTCTAGACTAAAATGTTGTTATAACGTATGATTATATATGTCTTCCTGGAAATACTATATTTATATTTGTTTATTAAAGATAAACTTAAAATTTGACCAACAACTATAAGGTTGAGATGTCGTTTTGAAACCAATGTTGGCTTCCCTACTATAGAGGATCAATAGTTATCAAAGATACCAGGACTATAATTTAGTACGCCAGCCACGCGTTTCGTCTACATAAGACTCTTTAGTGACGCTCATATCAAAATATTTATGAAGCCAAACAAGTACGAAGTTGAACAGCATTGAGGGTCCAAATTCCAAAAAAGTTGTGCCAAATACGGCTAAGGTAATCTTTTCCTGGGATAAGAAAATCCTTAGTTTTTCGATAAATATCAAAGTTTTGTAAACAGAAAATTTATAAAAATGACCACATAGTTGATATTCATGTCAACATCGTAGTGCTGACTACTGGGCTGGTGATACCCTCGGCGACGAAACGTCTTCAAGCAGTGGCATCGACCAATTGATGTGTCACGTTTAAGCGGTCACTAATACCATTGTGCTTTTTTTCTTTTTCGTAAAGTGATAATAATAGCTATGAGCAAAAACATTTTTTTGTAGTAAAACCATTAACGGTACCAACTTTACTGCACCATATGTTAATTACGACAATCGATGTCTCTTCAGTAATGATTGTGGCCAAGATATTAAACTAAAGACTACTACAAATGTTAAGAACTGATAAAATCAATAAAAACAAAATAAAAAAAAAACCAGGACATTTAATTGAAGGCATGCACGAGGGAGACAGTTTATTTAATTTAAAGTAATGACCGAATAATATTACAGCAAATTGTAATGAATAAATATCCGTATTTTCCTTACAAGTATAAGGGTACCGGTAACATGGCTTATGTTGCTTTATGGGATTCACAGTCAGTTGCCTTATGAGAGCCACAGTCAAGTAGCAGAGGTGAATTACTAATACTGTGTAATATCAATAGGTTAGTTATCCTTGCCTTAGAGTTACATATCGATGACTGTTTTGGAGAGATGGTAAACTTGATGTAGTCTGCGTTAAATAGTTTACACACCATGTAAAAGTCAATAGCAATTACTAATCAGACCTCTAATTAAAGTGTCAAAAAGTAAAGAAAAAACGCTGTAAACAAATCTTTGTAAACCATTTGCATAATATAAAAAAAAACAAGAATGTGTCCACTTGCACTATCAATTTCTATGTTAAGTGGACCGTACAATTTGGCATTTAAATTAGAATGATCAATCATAGGGAACATGTGTAATAAGTTTCAAGTTGATTGGACTTCAACTTCATCAAAAACTAACTTGACCAAAAACTTTATCCTGAAGCTTGCACTATCATTTTCTATGTTCAGTGGACCGTTAAATTGGGGTCAAAGATCTTATTTGGCAATAAATTTAGAAAGATCATATCACAGGGAATATGTATACTAAGTTTGAAGTTGATTGGACTTCAACTTCATCAAATCCATGATCCTCGTCATGACATGCTGTTAAAAAAGAAGATAAATCAACGGTTAGGCCTCACATGTAGAAAAGTAATTAGTTTCAAGGTTTAAACAAGAGGCAGGAGATATGAAACGAATTTAGTCAAAACCATGACTATATAATAAAAAAAGAGATATACACCAGTCTAGAAGGTATATTATAGAACACTAAAGAATAAGCAAATCCAACCCCCACTTAAAACCGAGGGAAATCCAATGTGCTCCGGAAGGATTGATCCTTTAACACATGTGCCATCGACATGTTACACACGATAAGAAGAAATTCGATGATGTCTAAATCGTACAAATCGGACGGGTTTTATGTTACAACAATTGAAACATAAACGAAAACGTCAGGCTTACGTGAAAATTTTAAAGGAATGACTTTAATTGAGAGTTCCGGTTATACAAATTAATATACAAAATAAGCAAACCATACCCCCTTCATAAACTAAGTTAGTACAATGCATATCTTACAAAGTGACTTGTATTTTTCATATACCATAACAATTCATGTGTGTATTCCTTCTGTAACTGGATAACAAAGTTTAAATCTAGATTAACATTGTGAGTTGTATTTCACACTATAAATTAATCGTAGCGCGTCTAAAAACCTAAACGTATCAAAAAGTATCATCCCACTTTAATTTGGACGGTAAAATAAAATTAAATTCCATCAGCAAATCTTTATTTTTTTTTATTTTGGCGGTATATGAGTCCAAAATTGTATATTTAAAGGTTTTTCGTGTCGTATAGCACATTTCGGGGTGTCAGTATTGGCAAAGGAAAGATCTCAATACGGCGATATTTGATTGATGAATTATGGCAATCATCGATGTGTAACACAACAAGACAAATCTTAAAATATGCACTTGTAAATACCCAATTAAAAATGTTCGAAAGTTATCAGTTTGAGGTATAACTTTTAAACTTTTTAAGCATTTTTTTAATGCAGAACGTTCCAATATAGACTCAAGGTTATACATTGTACAGAGGTGAAAATAAGAAAAATCCTAATTTTTGTTGTTGTTTCATGTGACAGTTAACACACACTCACCGATACATTTGTTGTTGCCTTAAAGGTGTAATATCACCATTGATATCCCCTATTAGTCATTGTTAAAATTACACTTTTTAATAAATGTAGCAGAAATTATCGTCATTTCGAATGAAGAAATACTTGGCATGAGTGAGGCTTTATCCTGTCAAGTACTAGTATACACAAAATTTCACATAATGTTTCATTGCATATAGGAAAATAACCATCAATGAAAGTTACCCAATAAAACTTTCAAATCACTTTTAACATTGTACTAGCTTTAAGAATTAAGTAGCCTCAAGTTTCCAAAATATTTGATAGAACACTAAAATGATGACTTGAATCACCCAAGATATATGTTCATGACCCAATCATTACTATTCTTAGTTTCCAACTCTATCAGGCAAAGTTGACATTAGATGAGTTTAGCTCCTCTTTTTTATATACCTTTAGGTCCTAAAGCTTCAAAAGGTAATTATATATTTGTACATCCTTAATATTCAAATGTTAAAAAGAAATGAATTAACAAAAAAAAAAATCCTTATCAAATGGCAAAAGTAAAATCTGCCTTTGCATTTGTCTGACAAAGATTAATCCAGAAAATGCATTTTGGTCGCACGAATTCATAAAGAGTTATTTTCATCCTTTTTGTAATATCTTTGTTAACAAGTCAAAGGTATTGATATGCGTAATGGTACAATTGTTAGGTAAATAGGTTCAGATATGCAAAACTTAGTTCACACAGATTACAAAAAAAGAACTTTTGGTCCTCGATGCTGTTCAACTTTGTACTTGTTTCGGCTTTCACATTTTTTTATTTGGGCGTCACTAGTAAGTCTTGTGTGGACAAAATGTACTTCTGGCGTAATAAATTTTAAACTTGTTGCCTTTTGTTAGCTATTATTCGTGTGTTTCTTTGTCAATTATGTTCTTCCATTTATTTA
Source organism: Mytilus galloprovincialis (assembly GCF_965363235.1). Lineage (NCBI taxonomy): Eukaryota > Metazoa > Mollusca > Bivalvia > Mytilida > Mytilidae > Mytilus > Mytilus galloprovincialis. The sequence goes on along the minus strand of NC_134846.1, from coordinate 5,132,001 downwards.
TATTGTAGTTCTGTAATGTTGTGTTGTCATTTTAATGTTATATTTCACATGGCCAAAAAAGAGTGAGGTTTGACATGCCACAAAACCAGGTTCAACCCACCATTTTTTCCTTTAAAATGTCCTGTACCATGTCAGGAATATGGCCATTGTTATATTATAGTTCGTTTCTGTGTGTGTTACATGTTAACGTTGTGTTTCCGTTGTGTCGTTTGTTTTTTTCTTATTTTGAGTGTGAATTCACATTACTATAAGACATGTCACGGTACTTATCTATCCCAAATTCATGTATTTGGTTTTGGTGTTATATTTGTTATTCTCATAGGATTTTGTCTAATGCTTAGTCCGTTTCTGTGTGTGTTACATTTTAATGTTGTGTCGTTGTTCTCCTCTTATATTTAATGCGTTTCCCTCAGTTTTAGTTTGTTACCCCGATTTTGTTTTTTGTCCATGGATTTATGAGTTTTGAACAGCGGTATACTGCCTTGATTTGAATCATATTTGGTTCACTCATAATTTATACATGCAGCATACCTTTTGTTAATTGGTTTGCATGAATGGTTCAAGTTCGTCATTTAAGTTGAGAGTTTTACGATATTTGACCCAAAATTTGATTTCTTGCAAATAAGGCTGATAAAAAACACCACTTTTTGTGGTTTTCTTAAATATCCACTTGATTCGAAAACTTGATCAACTTCACTCCAACGTTTGAAAGCTATTTTCATTTTCAAATCAGAACTGATTCCATTTAACTTCGGATTTGTCACTAACTTTTTAAACCATTTCCTGGATGCGATTGCAATGGATTCCTCTAAATACATTGTACGATGGTACAATTCAGCCTGAATAATGTTTGTTATAATTTGTTGAGAACTTATGGCTTCTCTGCAAGAAACTTGTCGGCCTTTTGTAACGTTTTAGCTGTCTGATATTCCTCGGCCAGTGGAACAACTAAATTCACTGTTTTGTCTAAAAAGAAAACAATTGCAGTATTTTTTTAATAAAACTACAATGGATACAACAGTTTTGAATATTGGACAATTCTATAAAAGTATATCCGATAATAGATTTTGGGTTAGATGATATGGAGTTGGACGAGTGAGAATAATAATAGGCTGGTGAAAAGAGCTTTTGTCGTGCAATAACGCAAAAAACAATATAGTATCCATTATTTTTCACATAGGAAATAACTCTTTACAAACGAAATGCAATTCCTATAATTGGTTGTTTTGTGAAATACAATAGAATACACAATTCGTTGTCTTTGTAGCAATTTACCCCAGGACTATCTGTGAGAGCTCCACACACACAATATACTATAGGTAAAACCTATTAGATCCTATCCATGTCCCAGCCAAGTAATCTATTCATGATTTTTGCTCAAATTTTCAAGTAACATGATGATGTTCATTTGTATAACCATACCCTTCAATTAATTTCAAATGTTTAGAAGTAAACTCATTATAGACATGATATATACCAGGGTCTTCGGTCATACAACTATACTAAGAACTTGGAGTACAAAATTAGTGCCCGAAACACCAAATCCAGTATTTTGATTGGTTGATTTTCGAGTCCAAGTACGAAAATCGTGCTCGAACGTTTTATGACCGCAAGGGCTGGACTAAAACTATGTACACTTAACACTCGTTTTGCCTATCAGAGACTCATCAGTGACGCTCAAATCTAATAAGATAAAACAGCCATTTTTGAAGAAGCTGAGGAGCCACTAATTTTATCGACAGTGAATTTAGATAACGAATCTTTATTAAAAAAAAAAAAAAATGCGTAAATAGTACATATTACAGTACGACTTTCACTTTATAGTACGATGAAGAACAGCGATACTATTAAAATGGGAAAATAAAGGCCACATTTTTCTTAAATTATACACAATATATATAATATGGCAGACAGCAACCACTTAAAACAAGTGAATAGCTAATAACAGAAGGCCGGGTTGAAGATTATTGAGTTTGGACTTGTATTCGTTTAAAGTTAATTCAATACTTATATCATAGAGGTAAATCAATATTTACACTCTCAATTTTATATCTTCATGATCTTACGGATTTAATTTGTGCAATGCAAAAATATTGATAGACTGTGGGACAATGAGAGTTGTAAGGAAAAGACATTACTACGTTGTAAACATTGTGTCTCGTCTGTTTGGTTTTGTTTCTGAACAATAAAACATGATTGAAATAATTAGAATTCTAAATCAATATTTGAACCAATAAAAAAATATTCCAATAATGTTTAATATCAACAGATTTTATATGTTTTCATCGATCATTTTAAGATTTACAAGCTCTGTGTTTATCATTGACATAAGCATTAAGAAATGATATACCGTTAGCAACAATGTTAATACTGAAACAACTAAACTTCTTAACTTAGTCATTGCATTTGAGAGAAAATTTAGTTAAAATTTTCAAAAATACAAGGCTTATAATTTGGTGGCCAGATTCCCGTCATCTACAAAAGACTCACCAGTAAATGTCAAATAAAATAATTACAATATAAAAATATAAATCAATTGCTTTAAAAAAGCAATTGTAGGGGGTCTTTCCCCCTGTAAAATTAATTGAATTGGGGGGTGTTTGTTTGTTTGTTTGTTTGTTTGTTTCTGTATGGGGTCTATATTATTGTTACCGGAGAAGTTTCATGTTTAGTTTGGAAAGTTTTTCTTTTATTTTAGGTACAGCGCGCGCGCCACATCACGTGACACTGGTTTATAATAACGAAAAGATAGTCTTTTTATTTCTTTTTAGGTGGGGACGTTAAACAGACAACATCTATAGAGATGGAATGTACACAATGTAATTTCTTTTGTCATTGTAGGAAATTGACATTTTGATGACAGTTCACAAGTAGTGCATGTTTTGGATTTAATTGATCCGGTGTAACTTTAAAACACATTTATTGATTATTTTCTGATAATGTACATTTTTCAGCACCTGTTTGTAACACAGATTAGTATTTCAAACTCGGAGCGGACATTTTATTGTAGGTTTTTACTGAGATTTACGGACCTAGCAAGCTATTTTTACGGCATTGCCATTTCTTTTCTCTAGGAAAAGCTTTGAGAGATATCTGCACCAAGTTTTTTTTATAAACGTTTAGTACATGTATGCCCTGCTGACTGCAAATTTTGAGGTCGATTGTACTTGTAGTTTCAGAGAACATGTGGATTTTTTTTCAGAAGTGACGTAAGAACAATATTAAATTTCAATTTTTCTTGAATAATTGAGAGTTTGTTCCTTCAATAAACTGTCATGATTAAACAGTCATACAGATTGATTGATTGATTGATTGATTGATTGATTGATAAGTTGGTTAGTTGGTTGGTTGGTTGGTTGATTGGTTGGTTGGTTAAACACGTTGGATAGGGTCAATTGAAACACGGAAAAAGAAACAAAGAAGATCTTGGACCCTATATTAAACACATGAGACGGAAACATGATTGATTGATCATGATCATGATTGATTGATCATGATCATGATTGATTGATTAGTTGATTGATTGATTAATTGATTAGTTGGTTGGTTGGTTGGTTGGTTGATTGGTTAAACACGTTGGATAGGGTCAATTGAAACACGGAAAAAGAAACAAAGAAGATCTTGGACCCTATATTAAACACATGAGACGGAAACATGATTGATTGATCATGATCATGATTGATTGATTGGTTGATTGATTGATTAATTGATTAGTTGGTTGGTTGGTTGGTTGGTTGGTTAAACACGTTGGATAGGGTCAATTGAAACACGGAAAAAGAAACAAAGAAGATCTTGGACCCTATATTAAACACATGAGACGGAAACATGATTGATTGATCATGATCATGATTGATTGATTGATTGATTGATTGATTGATTGATTAGTTGGTTGGTTGGTTGGTTAGTTGGTTGGTTAAACACATTGGATAGGGTCAATTGAAACACGGAAAAAGACACAAAGAAGATCTTGGACCCTATATTAAACACATGAGACGGAAACATGATTGATTGATTGATCATGATCATTATTGGTTGATTGATCATGATCATGATTGATTGATTGATTGATTGATTGATTGATTGGTTGGTTGGTTGGTTGGTTGGTTGGTTGGTTGGTTGGTATGTTGGTTGGTTGGTTGAAATTGAAACACACATAAAACTGTTTAAATAGTGCCAAAACCACATAATTTGATGACCTTGACCTTTGACCTTGTAACCTTCGTCAAGGTCATTGCTCCACAAGGTCATTGCAAAAGACCCTATGGGTCAAGGACCTTTTGTTTAAGAGTTTTGCCTAAAAATGGCCTTTTAAAAACCATCGATGGGAGTTATGTCCCTTACATGATGGTAAAATCAATATAGTCATAATGTAAAAAAAGTTGCCCCTTGAAGTACCAAGCATTTTTCACTGCTTAATTTTTTTGTATCTATAACCGTTCAAGAGTTATAGGGAAATCAAAGACATATGAAAATCTAAAATATGACCTTGACCTTTGACCTTGACCTAATTTTCTAAGTTAGGAATCAGGGGACTCAAATAAAAACATTCCAGGGTTATACGGTTAACGGTTTATGAGTTAAAAAAACATACCGACAAATTTATTCCGAAAAGATAGATAACTCCTATAAAATTTCTTCGAATCGCTTCGATCCAAATACGCAAAAAATTACTGAGGATGTAACGAACAATTTTGTAAAATAAATTTGTCATAATCTTTAACGGTTGCGAAGGAGATGCCATAACAAGGAAAACAGTGTTTGGGGAGATAACTCCTACAAAGAAAAGTATTCGTTTACGCAGGGTAAATTTCAAAAGCGCATAAACTGTTCGATATCATATACAAAATATCTAAGCGACATATTGCGAAACAAATGTTTATCGCAAGAACAAAATTAGGCGGAAGAAAAAAAAAATAATCAGAAGAAAAACAATAGGTCTTTCCACAGAAAAGTGGAAAGACCTAATAAAGACAGAAGAGATGTATTACCTGTAACTTCCTCGTCAAATCCTGGCAAAGTACACCTTAGGAAGTCTACAAAAGTTTTGATGTCCTTTCCTTCTAATTCTACGTCCTTTTCTTATAATTTTGATTTCAGAATTTTTTCAAATACTGGTGACTCTGGAATTACCTGATCCTGATTGACGTGTAGCTTTGTGTTTGCTATCTCAATTACCAAATCATGCTCAGCGAATGCAGACTAACGCTTTTGGTTTTTCTCTTCTTCTATACATACATCAGTGTCAAGCCCATCTAGTTTTGTATCCGAGTGTTCTGGTGAATCCCGATATGGCGCTGGCTAGAATAAAAACAAGATCCACGAAAAAGCAATTATGCTTTAAATATGATGACTTCATCTTCCGAATTGTGTAGCAACATTTCAGCAGCGCTTGTATATGGAATACATATCTCCCCGTTTATATATATGTATTTGATATAACCCCTATATTTTGGTGGCGTTCGTGCTGTTCAGTCTTTAGTTTTCTATGTTGTGTTTTGTGTACTACTGATTGTCTACTGGTCTTTATCAATTTTAGCAGCGGCGTTGTCTGTTTCGATTAATGAGTTTGAATGTCCCTCTATTATACGATATTTCAGAGGTTAAATTTCATTATATCTCCGTTCAATGGGGACATTTCCCAATGTTAAGTTAACTTTATAAGCTACTAGAATATTCCATTTTAGATGTATATTGCGAAACAGTTAAACATTTTGTGTCCCCAAAGCTCTTCAATTTCGTACTTTATTTGGCTATATGAATATTTGGATTGGAGCGTCACTGATGAATATTTCGTACACAAAACACGCTTCTGGCTTATACAATTTTAATCCTTGAATCTAACATGAGTTTATTTTCTCGATGGCATTTCTTTCTTCCAACATTACACTTCTTATTTCTAAATTGACATTTGTCACTTCCAACTTGACTTAACTGGACGTTTAAAAAATCTTGAATAGAAAAATAAGGTTCTTAGCTTTAAGAGTAAGTTTTGACACTTATGGCATGATGTTATACTCATGAAACATATCAGCAATGCACCAAGATTTTTCGTATTTATGCCAAAGCTACATTACTTTTTTTTATCATCTTAAGTACAAGTCTTTGTAAAAATCATACAGAGGGTGATTCATGTAACAAAAGTAAATTTGGTTGCCCTATATCACAAAAACTTTGGTATATAAGTAAAATTGTTAAATTTTTACTTTATTTGACTTTTTGCATAATACTTTAAATTTACTGTTTATTATTTGACTTGATGAATAATACTTTTACTTTTTAGTCTGTTTAAAGATATATCCATTTGACGTCATTGTGTTATTGTGCTATGGTGAATATTTGTGTCCTTTTCTTTCATTTTTGCTAATGTGTTTTGTATAAATACATTTTTGTGTTTCTTTGTTGCATAATTGTGTGTTTTTATATTGATTAAGATTATAACACAATGTTGACCGCTATAATCCTATTTTTGACTCCTTTTTACTATTATGTATGTTGTTCACACATCGTTGTCAATATAATGAAATTGTATGCGACTGTCATACAAGTGAGAGGTTTAGCTAGCCATAAAATCAGGTTTAATCCACCATTTTCTATATAAGAAAATGCCTGTACCAAGTCAGATATATTACAGTTATTATACATTCGTTTTATGTATTTTAACTTTTGATTTTGCCTTTTGATTACGGATTTTCCGTTTTGAATTTTCCTCGGTAATTTTGTTATTTTACTTTTTTTTTTAAATATATCATTTATTAAAATACATTGATCAATCAAAACTTTTTTTTTTGTATTGTATATATTTTCCATCATGTACAGCGGTAAAGGATAATAAGTATGTTTTAATCATAAATATTATGAGATAACCTTTGTATGTTTTAAAAAGGATCATTTCGGAATGTTTATCGATTCACCATTTCTTTTGTATTTGTTCGTCTCGAGCACCTTGTCAAACACAAATAACTATATAGCATAACACTCAACTTACATATTTCGAATACATTTCATCTTAAATATATTGAATATGGTTTTCTTACAGTATTTTATGTATTCACATTTCATGTAATAGTTTCAGAATAGAAAAGAATCATACATCATATTAAAAGGATTATCAATATCATTATGATGACTAATGCTTACCGATTTTTTTCGACGAGTTTTGTGGATATTTTTTTATTATAGTTTACTATATTGGGAACACTGTGAAAAACAATTTTAATTTATATCTTGAAGTTGTTGATGTAATTGTTTACATTTCTTTCGTAAACAGTACCGAAAACCAAAGGTCAATAGTAAATAAAATGAGAAAACCAATCAGTCGATGACAAGAAAATGGTATAAGTTATACGTTAAAACTTTCTTAAGGATGGATGTCTTAAAGTTTTACCGTATAACTTATACATGTCTATGGCGATCATATTGAACGACAATGTACATACCGCTGGCTTTATCATTTCATCGAACTACATTACAACTGACGTGACAATAATACCTTTGAACAAGGAAATGAATAAACTTCTTAACAAAAAATGTAGTCGTTGTAGTTGCTCAGGGGAACGTACTAGGCCACAAGAAAAACAGTGTTTGGGATCTATTTTGGTCAAAATCTAGAACGTCATATTAACCTATGACCTTGACCTCAATTTCAAGTTCACAAACCAAGGACCTTAAATCAAAAGACCCAAGGTCTTTAATATGTTTGGTTTATTAGTAATATCACTTTACGCGTAATTCTAAATGTAAGATGGGCAAAAACTCCTATTTATTGTCTGCGCACCCTTTCAATCAAAATATACAAGTAAGGACATGTCGCAACTAACAATTTATGAAAAATTATTTGTCGATATGTCATAAGGTATTTGAAAATAAATGAAAATAAGCCAAAATCAAAATTTAGAATATGACCTTGTCCTTTGACCTTGACCTCATTTTTATTATTTTTGACCAAGGACCCCAAATCTAAAGACCCTATGTCTTTATCACTTATGGTTTACCATTTAGAAATGCATATCACTTAATTTAAGGGAAAAGGGGGAATAACTCTCATATGGAGTCTCCGTAAAGCTTCGGTCCAAATGAATATCCTAATCCTGAAGATGTAACGAGCAATTTGGTAAAATAAATTTGTCGTAATCTTTAACGGTTGCGAAGGAGTAGTGGCCACAAGAAAAACAGTGTTTGGGGAAATAACTCTTACAACGTAAAGTATTTTGTTACACAGTTGTAAATTTTTAAAGCGTATAAACTATACGATACCATATTCCAAATATCTAAGCGACATCTTTTGAAACATCAATAATACGCAAGAAAAAAAATTAGGCGGAAGAAAAAAAAAAAAAAATAATAATAATAATAATCAGAACAAATTCAATAGGTCTTTCCACGGAAAGGTGGAAAGACCTAATAATAATAATCAGAACAAATTCAATAGGTCTTTCCACGGAAAGGTGGAAAGACCTAATAATTAAAAACCAATTGTTCAGAGAACAATTGAAGGTCTTTCCACTAGTAAAGATCTATTTTGATATGGAAATATGAAAAATCAGTTTAAAATGTTAGTTCCTATGGCTTTATGATGTATTAATATCAATTTAAAGCAGAGGTCAAAATCTAGAACGTCCTATTAACCTATGACCTTGACCTCAATTTGAAGGTCACAAACCAAGGATCTTAAATCAAAAGACCCTAGGTCTTTAATATGTTTGGTTAAAGAGTAATATCACTTTACGGGTAAACCTAAATATAAGATGGGCAAAAAACTCCCATTTATTATCTGCGCACCCTTTCAACCAAAATATACAAGTAAGGACATGTCGCAACTAACAATTTATGAAAAATTATTTGTCGATATGTCATACGGTATTTGAAAATCAGTGAAAATAAGCAAAAATCAAAATTTAGAACATGACCTTGACCTTTGACCTTCACCTCATTTTCATTTTTTAGGACCAAGGACCTCAAATCTGAAGACCCTAGGTCTCTATCACTTATGGTTTACAGTTAGAAATGCATATTACTTATATCATTTACATAAGGGGAAATAACTCTCATATGGAGTCTCTGGAAAGCTTCGGTCCAAATGAATTGCCTAATCCTGAAGATGTAACTAGCAATTTGGTAAAATAAATTTGTCGTAATCTTTTACGGTTGCGAAGGAGTAGTGGCCACAAGAAAAACAGTGTTTGGGGAGATAACTCTTACAACGCAAAGTATTTGGTAACGCAGTTGTCAGTTTTAAAAGCGCATACACTTTACAATATCATATTCTAAATATCTAAGCCACATCTTTTGAAACATCAATACTACGCAAGAAAAAAATTAGGCGGAAGAAAAAAAAAAAAAAAAAAAATAATAATTAAAAACCAATTGTTCAGAGAACAATTGAAGGTCTTTCCACTAGTAAAGATCTATTTTGATATTGAAATCTTAAAAATCAGTTTAAAATGTTAGTTTCTGATGTATTTATATGAATTTAAAACAAAGGTCAAAATCTAGAACGTTTTATTAACCTATGACCTTGACCTCAATTTCAAGGTCACAAACCAAGGACCTTAAATCAAAAGACCCTCGGCCTTTAATATGTTTGGTTAATGAGTAATATCACTTTACGCGTAATTCTAAATAAAGGATGGGCGAAAATTCCCATTAATTGTCTACATACCTTTTCAACCAAAATATATAAGTAACGACATGTCGCAACTAACAATTTTGTAAAAATAACTTGTCAATATGTTATTCAGTGTTTGAAAATAAGCCATAAAAAGCCAAAATCAAAATTTAGAATATGACCTTGACTTTTGACCTTGACCTAATTTTCATCTTTTTATACCAAGGATGTCAAATCAAAAGACCCTAGGTTTTTATCACTTATGGTTTACCAGTTAGAAATGCAAATTACTTATATCAAATACATAAGGGGAAATAACTCTCATATGGAGTCTCCGGATAGCTTCTGTTTAAATTAAAATCCTAATCCTGCAGATGTAACGAGCAATTTGGTAAAATAAATTTGTCGTAATCTTTTACGGTTGTGAAGGAGTAGTGGCCACAAGAAAAACTGTGTTTGGGGAGGTAACTCTTACAACGTAAAGTATTTTGTTACCCAGTTGTCAATATTTAAAGCGTATAAACTATATGATATCATATTCTAAATATCTAAGCGACATCTTTTGAAACAACAAAACTACGCAAGAAAAAAATTTAGGCGGAAGAAGAAAAATAATAATAATCAGAACAAAACCTATAGGTCTTTCCACGGAAAGGTGGAAAGACCTAATAATCAGAACAAATTCAATAGGTCTTTCCACGGAAAGGTGGAAAGACCTAATAATCAGAACAAATTCAATAGGTCTTTCCACGGAAAGGTGGAAAGACCTAATAATCAGAAGAAAACCAATAGGTCTTTCCACGGAAAAGTGGAAAGACCTAATAATCAGAAGAAATACAGTAAGGTCTTTCCCTTTAGTAAAAGGAAAGACCTTAATTATACCCATCTTTGTCAATTTATAAAATAAGAACATTTTAACATTATAAGAAATAAAAAGAAACTAACCAAAACAAATCATCACATACAAAAAGATATTGCAATCATACTAAATATTTGAGAAAAAAAAATCTTCAATATAGAAACTTAAGAAAACAATTCATGACACATTTATAAACCAAAAGTTTGCTAATCAGGTATTTGTAGTTCGTCAGTGTAGTATTCATTTTATCTGAAAAAAATGTACAAGACACAGTCAATGCCTGTACCAAGTCAAAAAATGACAGTCGTTGTCCATTCGTTTGATGTGTTTTTTCATTTGATTTTGCCATTTGATTAGGTACTTTCCGTTTTGAATTTTCCTCGGAGTTCAGTACTTTTGTTAATTTACTTTTTTCAATTTAGAAATGGAAGATCATTTGATTTATTTGATTGATAATTTAATAATTGAAATCTATATAATTGTATTCTAGCTTGCTATGAAAACCAGGTTTTATCCACCATATTGTACATAAAAAATTACTGTAACAAGCCAAAAATATGACAGTTGTTTCGTTTGATGTGTTTGAACTTTTAATTTTACCATTTGATTACGGACATTCCGTTATGGATTTTCATCGGAGTTCGGTATTTTTGTTATTTTTATTTATTGATGAACTGTTCATTGTTGTCGTTGATCTATTAGTTTAAGTTTCTTTTTTAGCTAATGCTTCATTATAAACTGGTTTTGTTAATGACGAATCAATTATTTATTGTAATATGAAGTGAATGGCTATTGTATATTGTGTCGAATGTGGAACCTTCTTTGTTGCATATTTTGGATTCAATAAATGTTGTGTACTTTAGGGCCTAGTAAATTTGTATACCAAAATATATCGAAACCAATGAAACAAGTGTGATAATTTACTTGAAACAAAAAAATATAAAATTGCTTACAGTGCTGAACATTCCCCTATTTTCTAAAATCGTGTATACACTCCAAGTGCTTACAAAGGTTTTTTTCGTTTGTAAAACAGTTTATAATAAGGTGGAGGTTGACAAAGTGTATGATGTTATATAATTAATACTAATTGACAGTTCTTAAAAATGGAAAAGTGAGGTTAAAGATATCATAGGACATTCAAACCCATAAGTCGTAAATAAACACACAAGGCCAAGGCCAATTTATTATATATATAGATTATTTTACATTTCATCGTCATCAAGTTGTTTAAATTCTATGTTAATATTCATCATGTAATTCGAAATAACTGCTCTGCAGACAGTTATCATAAAATACATTATCATACAAGTGCAAGGTTTAGTTAGCTACAATACCAGGTTCAAACCACCACTTTCTGCAGAAGAAAATGTTTGTACCAAGTTAGAAATATGACAGTTGTTATCCATTCGTGTGATATGTTAGAGCTTTTGATTTGGCATTTGATAAGGGATTTTCCGTTTAGATTTTTTCACGGAGTTCTGTTTTGTTGTTATTTTATATTTTTTGGTTACGACATCAAATAACATAAAATTGATATACTTTTTTTATTTTACTTTTACATGTTTTAAGCTATTTAAGATGAACTAAAAATCTGATCTTGGTATTTCAAAGCAACAACATGTACTATTTTTTGTATTGCAATTGAAGTTAATTACGTTGAATGAATTGTATAAGGCTTAAATTTAAGTCTGGTGTTGGCACATTGCCACTTTGTCCGCCAAAAGAAAAACCAGACGACCCCGTTGGAGGCCTCGCTTGATATGAACCCATTGGCCTTGGTGGTGGTGCAAATACTGGCATTTGGTAAGGTTTGTAAAAGTCGATACTTTCTGTTATACCATGAAGATTACCAGACGATTCAAAAACTCGATCTACGTCGCTCCAACGTTTGAATGCAATTTTCATTCTGGTTACAGAACTAATTTCCTTAAATTTTGGATTATCTACCAATCGACTAAACAGTTTCCTCGACGCTATTGCTATTGATTCGTCTAGATACGATGTAAGGTTGTATGATTCAGCCTGTAGAATATTTGAGATAACCTGTTGAGAACTAATTCTATCACCAAGTTGTCTGCTTTTGTTTGTAAGGAAATTGCCTTTTGTAGCGTTTTCGTTGTCTGATATTCATCTGCAAGCGGAGTGACCAAATGCACTGTTTTATCTGTAATAATAAATTAAGTTATCACAAATACATTTGGTGAATTTAGTTAAAAATAGGAAGAAAACATTCAGCAAAACAAAATGCAAAATCATCTATGTCGAACTTGACATCATTTTTTTCATTTTTTTCAACACACCAAAATTTTAATCATAATCATTAGTTTTATAAGTAATTGCACGAACACGTCATGAAGTACTTTTCTGTTTCACATTCAATGTTTATTATTGAACTGATGAATTATCCAGAACAACTCGCACTGGATCGAAATCTTACATCGGGAGATTTATTTTATTACACCGTTTGCTCCAGTATTTCAACACCTGTTAAATGAACGACATTTAATTTTCTGGGGAAATCGAGACATGTCAGTATAAAGTACGTAAAGTTGTACAAGCCTGCACTAATTAGAGAAGGCTTACAAATGAGTACCTGAATTTTTCGACGAAGACCAAAACGTTGGAGCTGTTGGAAGTCTTTTGAACATTAACACATGTAATCTATCAACAGATATTTAATGTATAAAGCGGACAAGATGATGGCTACACGAGCATTTCGTCGCCCTCAAAAACCGAAACCACTAAAACGAAGACATCAAAGGGTACGGAAACCTCACAAAGCGGAAGTTCCAAAGTTTCTGACATGCCTAGCCTAACACGTAGGAATCGATAAAATGCAGAGGCTGCTTAATCAAAAGTAGTCTTTGGTTATAAAAATATGACCTGGTCCTTCATAAGGAGGCAATATTAGAGGATAAAACTATGTCCAGACAAACTGAAGTCAAAGCCGAAATGGACCAGGAACCTTTCCTAGCAAAACAGGGCGCCATACGTAGGAGTACTAATATGAAATACGAGAGTGCAGGTGTAAACCGGCAAAAAAGTGAGCCGAATAATAAGTTCAACCTTCTTGCGGTACACAGTCGATGACCGTTTCGTAGAGTACGACGATAGCCAAGCATAGGGCAATCTTTCAAACGAAACTGAAGACCTTCTATAACTTGTGCAATATTTCGTCAAACAACATGCATCTAGACCAAATTAATGTACAGGAAGAGACGGGCAAGCAAGTGGAAAAAACAACTTCTGCTGTGACGGATTTATTTCTCGAAGAACCAATCGTTCAATCCATGGCTTTGAACTTGCCATCCCAAACACCTGTCTTGCCTGCAGGTGCTTAGTAACCAGTAGTGACTTTATTCCCATTCCTTGGAACGGTGACAAGCATGCAAAAACAGGGTGTATCAGAGGAGATCCCTGTTGTACATAAAAAACGGAGAGTTTCAGAGGAGATCCCTAGCCCGCTGCATACCAGTACATAAATTCGACACCGGAGATCGGAGATAAGGGAGTTACCATTTGATTTTTAGGGGAAGGAAGGCTAGGATGACATATGCAGGACCGAATACTGCTGTTTTCCCGATTAACAAATTTTGACAACCGGGCTGAATCCTTTCACTGATGGAAATCAATTTTCAAGAACTCATATACGAGTTAAAAATTTAAGACTAGGAACAGATAAATCTACTGATAATGTGGCTTAGCAGAGTCTGCCAAACGTGTCATTAGCATAACTGCGTCGCATGCCAACAACCCAACAAAAGGCATACAAAGGCATGGAAGAGACTTGACCAGCAGTGTAGTGCTCCTGAAATGTTAGAGGCACCTCTCATATATAAACATTTTAACGTCTTAACAAATTGTCCGATATTCCATCAGTAAAACCATATTGTCTATTTTGTCTCTCCGTCTGGAATTATCTCTACTATTGTCAAATTTGTTCGTGGACTTCAGTAAAAATAGAGATCAAGGTCATCTAGATACAAATTAAACTGCGATGTTGCCTTCCAATCTTTTACAGAATTCCCTATGTTAATCAGGGAAATCAAACATATAAAGAATGATCCTGGGTTCAACTTTGGACCGAGAGTCACACCAGTTACAGATAGTGCTCATAAAACAGCAGTTGAGCAGCAATCTGAATATGCCAGCAAGCAAAGTATTGGTATTCTGCATGATATCAAGATTCGTTAAATTAAAGTTGAACGTTCTGAGCCAAGTTATTAGATGAACTCAAAGGTGTATCGAGACAAAACAATGTTTGTTACAAGTGTTGCGAGTCTACCACGCAGAGAAGTCGAGAATGCAATGCACACATAAGTTGTAAATGTTCTTAATCGCGGTAAATACTATGTGTGAATGTATATCACAGAAACAACTAGAACAAACATAACCGAATATATAGAAATAATGACGACCAAAGCAACTGGTATCATGTCACGCTTGAATTACAGATCTAGAGTTGTCTCATTAGAGCAAAAGCAAGATATGTCGTCCTGGAGTCATTTTATGGTTCTATTACATGTATTAGATTTGGTTGGCATGTATTCATAGAAGGTGACCACATTCCCGATAATAGAGACGAATTTCCTTATCCTGAATTCACAAAGCATATTCGCACTTAATAGAACTCACAGAAAGGCTACCACCGATTATTGCCAAATTTTACGTTTAATTGGAAGAAACTTATAGATGCACACCATGAATATGACCAGCGCGCATGATCAGTAAGTGCTCGATACGCAAAACAGTTGGTTGGGGTAGAAATAAACATCAAAATAACCAACCATGCTTATTAAGAGTAGTATACCGCTGTTCAAAAGTCTTGAATCGATTTAAATGAAACAAACACTTTACCACGAGTCATTATTTATGTATCAATCAAAACATAAACCGGTTGCAAATTATTTATCAAATCTTATTTTGCCTACAAATAGTAAACAATCGTACAATACTCGACTTTCATCATCAAATAATTGTATTGTCCCTTAATCAAAAACATAATTATATAAATCCAGTTTTTCTTTAAATAGACCTAATAGATGCACACCATGACCATGACCAGCGCACAGGATCAGTAAGAGCTCGATATGCAAAACAGTCCAAATTTGGTTGGGTAGTAATAGGAGGGACTTGCATTAACAAAGAACACGTTTCTTTCGACATGTCGTAACACAAACATATTGGTTTAAAGGGTACGTTTACATTAAATTAGAGTTTTCTCCTCTTTTTTATTTAAAAATATGCGTATGATGATGATACAACCCATTGACCAAATATAATTAACACCTAAGGTCTTTTGATTTGAGGTCCTTGGTTTATGACCTTGAAATTGAGCTAAAGTTAATTTGACGTTCTAGACTTTGACCTTTGCTTTTACTTAATATGTATGCATGATAAAGCTTTGGGACTTTGTGCATTAGGTTGCATAGCATATGACCTTTAAAAAGAAACTAGAAGTGACCCGTGTAAACCGGAAGTAGCTATCTTTGGTTTTTTTTTAATGTAAAAGTATATAGAACCATATATTTTTGGAATTAGTGTCACGTAAACTATCAAATGAAACCGGAATTGACATTTTTCAAACCGGAAGTAACAAATTATCTCCCTTATTTAGAAACATTTGTAAAGAAACAATATATTTTTTGGAATCAGCTTACAGTAAGATGTCATCAAACTCTGGAAATAACATTTTAGACTCGATTTGAATATTTTCATATCAAAATACACGATTTTTTTTATGGAAAGACCTTCAATTGTTCTCTGATCAATAGGTTTTTAATTAATGTTATTTTTATTATTTTTATTATTAATAATATTATTATTAATAATAATAATACCGATCGTGACGTCGACCAGCGTAATTTACTAGGATTTCGTGCTACTTTTCTTGTCAACAGTAGGCGATTATCTGAAGGTATTTTCGTTACCTCTGCAGATAAAGTCAGGTTGACATGATGAATTAAGTAGCATTTAGTGTTACAAGGGGCAGACATAGAATGAAGTGTACATTGAAAGCAAAGAGAGAGAGAGAGAGAAGAATAAAAGAAGGGAGAGAGAATTATCCACCTGTCACTTGTTCATCAGTTCCAGGTAATGTACACCTTAGGAAGTCCACAAAATCATTAAGGTTTTTTCCATCCAATTCTATTTCCTGTTGTTCTTCTTCTTTGGATTGTTTTGCTAACATTTTTTCAAACACTGGCGACTCAGCAATCAGCTGATCCTTGTTCACGTGCAGTTTTGTGTTTGCTATTTTTATCACTAAATCATGCTCTGCAAATACCGACAAACGCCTTTTTTCAATTGTCTCATTGATAAAATTCTGATCTATCTGTTTGTAGGAAGTCTCCATAGGTAAACTCATTTGTATCATTGCTATCTGAAAACAAAATAAAAAAATGGGTCAATATTTTATATGCATTTTTAGGTCTATATTCTATAAAGAACAGTTTTTCCGATATATCATCACATAACAATAGCATACACTTGCAATAAATAGATAATATCCAGACACAGGCAAAATTGCTTTAACAATTATGTCTCCAAATAAATAGTATACAAATAATGCACTAATTGATCAAAACATAGAAACACAGATTGACATGCTTTGCAATAAATAAATAAATATGAAAAAGTGTCAAATGCTTTGGATTATGATTGTTTATAGGAGCAATAAAATCAAGTGTAAAAATGTTTTCAAGTGATAATGTTTATCCTCACCTAACTAAATAAATTGTTATTCCGGTTGCTTGTCTTAGGGTACATTTGAGAGAAAAAGCAAAATAGTCATTTTATTGGTGTCGATAATATAAAAAAAGAAGATGTGTTATGATTGCCAATGAGACAACTCTTCACAAGAGACAAAATGACATAGAAATTAACAACTATAGGTCACTGTACGGCTTTCAACAATAAACAAAGCCCATACCACATAGTCAGCTATAAAAGGCCCAGAAATAACAAATGTAAAACAAATCAAACGAGAAAACTAACGGCCTAATTTATGTACGAAAAAATAACGAAAACAAATATGTAACACATCAACCAACGACAACAACTGAGTTACAGGCTCCTGACTTGGGACAGGCACATACATACAGAATGTGGCGGGGTTAAACATGTTAGCGGGATCCCAACCCTCGCCCTAACCTGGGACAGTGGTGTAACAGTACAACATAAGAACAAACTATAAAAGTTATTAAAAAATGCTTGACTCTTCAGATGGATACAAATAGAAATACATCTAACAAAACACAGAGTGGACGTAGCCGGGTACTTGTATATCCCAACAACAAAAAGACACTAAGTACTGATCTGAGAGTACTCAAAGATACTGACAGCTAGTTCAAAGCCACTAACAACTACAAATAAAATCATACATCTAATCAATCAATACACATCCAACATCTAATGAATTTAGTGTAAAGACGTCATAAACAATGCAAAAAAACATGACTTTGTGCAATACCAAGATACAGGTATCGACATATTGTAGATCCATGAAAGTGTATATGTATATAACAATATATTTAGTTCGCTTTTATTTTACTGATAACAAAATCAATATTAATACCAATCAAAACAATATTCAATGATCTAATTACAGTGTTGAATTGGTAACCTTTTATAATAGGTTTATTTAAAGGATCGATAAATTTACAAGGATCGTTTCTAAATTTTCGGTTACGGTAAACAACATTTTCGCAAAAATGAGTATGTGCTATCCCGTTTAAAATAAGTTTTTTACAGGTACAACCAAATTTTAAAACCAAATCTTTATGTCTATGGAAGAATTTAGTGAAGGTTTTAAGTTATTTGTGGAAGCGAAATCCCTGGCTTAATAATTTACCAGAAATATTTTTATTTGCTAAACATTATGAAGATTGAAAGATCAGAAAGGGTAACAATTCATTTCTTAAATTAGAAAAGGAAAAGTATGAATAATGAACTCCGTACTTACATCCTCTACGTCTGACTCACTTTCCTCACTACAGGACATGTCATCAAACTGTCCAAAATAAAACCTCAAGTCTATCTACGAATTTTAGAACACAATGTAGTTATAATGGTTGTACATTTAAAATGATATCTTTCAATCGATTTGTAATTTTAAACTTTTAAATTTTCTTTCGACTACTAATCAATATACGAACAAATAAATCACACTTTGCTAGTCACTTATAAATGCGATAGTAACGTAGGTGAAGATGGAATTTGAGTGTTTATCGTTTATAAAATAATTTCAACTGCTTTTGTTTTATGTTGTCTTAATGGTAATATTCGACATTGAAAGACCAGGGGTTCTTATTGTCTTTTCAACGGTCTTTGGTAGGTTTCACTATATAATTTGAAAATCAAACTGACACTTTGTGACCTCCGTAAACATAGAAGACAACTAGTGTTCCCAAATTCCTTCTAATGTCTCTCATATCTATACTTTAAATATTTATATACTAAAAAAATATGAAGATTGAAAGATTGAAAGATCAGAAAGGTCAGGCAAACGCCCTGGGTCCTTTGACCTGATAGTATGTTGAACATTAAGCCAATCGAATATATCTTTTTTCTACGTTTCAGGATTGTTTTTATTTTCAAATGTTACTAGAGTGCATGTTTATTTTTGTTTCTTGAAAAAATCATGTTTTAAAGAATATCTTTAATCACATTTATGATAAAAAAATCTATACTTTATAAAGATGAATATGCGATTTACATAAGGATTGAAACATGAGGGTGTATAGTTGACAACGAGAATGTACGATAACTTGACGGGGGTTACAACAAGGTTTCCAACGTCACTTTTAAATCCTTTTAACTATGATTATCATGATTTAATGTTGTTGAATATTCAAACTTTTATTAGTATTAATATTAGATTACTAGCAGCAAGTTGAATATTGAATATCAAATAACGATATACACAGCGATATAGGTGTGTTTCTTATTGTTAAATTGCTTGACATATAATTATAAGTGACATTTTGTCATGGTTCTAATTTGATTTAAGTTTGTTATTCATTAAAACTGGAACCTTAAAATATCTTATGTATATATCTATTTCACAAATTAATATTTCTTTTCTGACATGGCACGATACATTTACATTAAGCCACTGTGTTGTTGTGCTGTGGTCAATTTTAATTCTCTTCGTTCGTTTTTGCTTATGGACTTATATAGATATATACAAATGTGGTATATGTCTATATGCCATTTTAAGTTTCATTTTGATACATTTATTGTTTTTATAGTGATTAAGGTAATAAAACAATATTGACTGCTGTACCCCCTCCTTTTTGTTTTCTTCCTTTCAAGTGTATTATGGCGGTTTGTTTTGGTCACGCATTGTTGTCAGTATAAGGAAATGCAATGCGACTGTCATACAAATGTACAAGTAAAAGGTTTAGCTAGCTTTAAAATCAGGTTTTATTCCCCCATTGTCTTTATAAGGAAATAC
The DNA here is from genome assembly GCF_965363235.1 of Mytilus galloprovincialis. Taxonomy (NCBI): domain Eukaryota; kingdom Metazoa; phylum Mollusca; class Bivalvia; order Mytilida; family Mytilidae; genus Mytilus; species Mytilus galloprovincialis. The sequence continues at coordinate 5,112,081 of NC_134846.1, read as the reverse complement.
CTGTTTTTCATTCAGTAGATGTCTTTTACAGCTTTTGATTTTGCCATTTCACAAAGCATTTTCCGTTTTGAATTCTTTTTGGAATTCGGTTTTATGTTATTTTACTTTATACCTAATTTTTAGAACCGTAAGACCTTAGTCCTCAAACTGTGCAATTGTTTTAAATTAAAATTTTGGTTTTACTGAGTAAATGTAACTTAAATAAAAACAATATTAATTTTACGATGTTCATATCGATAAAATCTATAGGGAAGACAATCAATATAAAAACAAAATCTGAAAAAAAAATATAATCTGCAAAAGTTTGTCACGAGGGTTAGTATATGCGATGCATGGAACACATCCAATGCGAATTGTTACCGTAGTAACTTTACGAAACAGACAAAAGTATTATTTTAAGAAATCTTTGATTTTCCTTAGTAAATCTGATTCAATGAAACCTTACGGGAAGTTTAATCCGAAGTTGTTACTATACCTGATATAGTTTGATATTCATTCCGGTTAATGCCTACTTTTCCAAGAACGAAATCTAACAATTTCACATAAAATGATTAAACAATGACATTGTTGATGGACAAAATAAACAATTTTCTTAAAAAAAGAAATCATAATATATATAACACGATAGATTAGAATTATTAATAGCTTTCTACTCAAATGTAAACAGAAATAATTTTTTTTATGAAAATATTCGTTAATGTCAATTAAATTAGTGATACACGAAAATCAAGTTATATTCCTTATCATATCCACACTCGTTATTTACGTTTTAGATGCTCGGGTTCAAAATATCCATACACGTTACAGATAGCACGTGTATTTGATCAGTATATACAAATAAGTAAAATAACAAAAATATTAACTCCGAGTGCATGCATTGATGCGAGATTACAAAAAAAAAAAAAACACACACAAAAAAAAAAAAACACACACACACACCTACACACACACACACAAGAAGGCATACCTTATCCGTTCCAAACCACCATGGAAATAAAGGATTGAAATCCTCGAACCGCAACAAAAAACATTATAACCTAAAACATGTTGTTGTTTGCTCACTTAGAACATTTACCCTCTTTCCAGTTTCTCAATATGAATTGCACAAATCCATGGGATTTTAAAGAGGCTAATTATGACCAGAATAATGTGAACAATTCTGAAAGCAATGACCATTCAGAAAATTATCATATTGAACAGGACCAAGAGTCACCTGAATGTAGTTATTGTTTATGTCGCCCGTGTATAACAGATGAACGAAATAGACAAATGTGGTGGGAAAATGAAAATTGTGCACCTCATGAAAGAAATTCTTTCTTAAGAAAAGATAAATTCAAACGTTTTTGGACAAACCTTTTTCATAGAGGGGTGTTGAACGACCCAAGATATTTAAGGAGAAAGAGAGACGCACTTAAAAGGGACAGACCAAGGAGAAAATATACGTATCACAGGAGAGATTTAATACCAAAATGTGTCCTTGAACTGGTTAGGAAATGGTTCCCAAATCCATCATGTCAAGAATATATGGGTCACAAATGGGATTAGTGTTTTGATTATTATATTCTTCTCTATTCTAGTATACATTGGAGTTTCTACCAAATCTAAATGATTTTCATTAAAAGTAAATTACTCAATTTCGTATTAATAAAATTAACGGCTTGACTAGTTATTATGAACAAATGGAATTTTTAAAAGTCATTACTGTGAAATGGAATAAAGTTTAGATTAAAGCTGTAAACATGCAAGGTAAAAATGATTCACTTATCAGCATGTGCATGTGGTATTTATGTAAACAAAAACAGAAAACAGCGGATGCAAGCTCCGCCTTGTCAGTCTGGGAAATTCAAATTTTGAAAATTTGACCACTTGAGTTTTTGAACAGTCAATATTTCTTATATTTATGAATTTTTTTTAACAAAAGTTTGTCAAAATGCAGATGATATATGTTCCTACTTGGTTGTCCATTCCTAAAGGAAACAAAACATTATTAGTTGAGATATCTGAAAAAATGGTCCTTACACTTGAAAACTGCAAAGAAAACCCAAGAAGCCATAATATTTCTCATTGGATTCTATTTATACCCCCAGTCCGGTCTTTAAGCATTTGAAGTCTTGAATCAGTTAGATTCTGGAGGACTTGTATTTAAAGTTAATATGTGAAAACTGTGTAGCTAACTGTCAATAAGTCGGAAGTAATGTACATTTGTTAATAAACTTGTATATATAAATATCGTATTATTTAGTTACTGGGAATTTACCACAGGATATATTGTCGTGCCATAGATGGCTATGTCCGTCCGTCTGTGTTGGTGTTGACCTTCCCCTCGATCACGTTACATTATAATGAAAATATAATAGTATATAAGAGCCCGGGAATAACTGGTATAACTGGGATGATATACTCCGCATGCAGGTGCTGCTTGAATAAAACGTTATTTACTTACGCTGTGCTTGCAATGATAATACCCAAAACGAGAACGATGTACACTGCAGTTAAATATTTAACGTAGTCTTCTGAAAATTGATACTAAGAAATATATTATTAAAATCAAGAAATTTTAATTAAATGTTACAAATGATGCAAACACTGATGAAATCGCGAACTATGTCTATAAATCTTTTTTTGGTCCTCAATGCTCATCAACTTCGTACTTTATTTGGCCATTTTAACTTTTTTGGATTCGAGCGTCACTGGTGAGTTTTTTGTGGACGAAACGCGCGTCTGGCGTATATACTTAATTTAGTCCTTGTATCTATGATGAGTTTATTTGTAATCTTGTTGTTTTCATTCTTAAAAGTTGTTTTTGAAACGAAAATTGTTACAGTAGAAATGTTTGACACAACCTAGTTCTGCGAAGATATAAAGCTATTTTTTGTTTGAATTCCAAATTGTTTACATCTACAGAAATAAACATAATTTAATATACATGATATAGTCATCTTTGGAATGCAACTTGAGTAAATACGATAATGGAGAGAGCTTTTATAGGCTGTGCCTGTTGCTCAATCCTTCTCATACCTTAATGAATAAAAATATGTTGAAAATCATATGGTATAATAAAGGAGGCTGTAAACAGCGAATGAACGAAAGACGATCATGCTTGATTACGCCACATTCTTTATGTGCCATTCCAAAGTCAGAAGCGTGTTCTTGAGAGGATGTCGTTTTCCGAGATTTGTCAAATATTTTGTTAGTTCATTGTTTTGTATACTGTCTTCTTGTGTTGTGCTCTGTCAAAGGTTAAAGGAAGGGATTGGTGAAATCTAAAATGTTAGCCCCGCTACATGTGCTGTGTCAGGATTCCCGATCCTGTATTTCTGTTGTTGCCGTTAGATCATGTATGTCATATTTGTTTTTCGTAAATAGTATTGTTTAAAATTAGGCTTTAAGTTTTTCTTGCCTGACTTTATATGCCTTTATCCACTTCATTTCTGCTTCGTTGGATAGTTGTTTCATTGACACTGACAATAACCCAATATAACACCATCATGTTCCTTATTGATTGTTTAAAAAGAAAGGTGTTACTGTTCTGCTGTCCCTTTCAGTGACATAAACTGCATGTATGTTCAGAATAGGAATATATAAGGATATAGATTTGTCCATTCTTCTTTAAGTTTAGGTAATAAAGGTAAATCGAGCAATTTAAGTTTCTGGAAATCGAAAGATGTTGGGTGAGAAATAAAGGATAAGAAGCTAATTTCTTTTCAGGTTCCTCCAACGATGTATTGACATGTTCTCTTTAATTTGTTTATTACTTTGTAACACCAGAGATATAGACGTCCTTCTACTGAATCCGGAAAAGTTAAGACAGAACAACTTTTCAAATAAAGCATATTTTCCTTTACTGCTATCAGAGATTTATTTTTGTTACTGTCAAACAATTTGTATTTCAACTGACTGCTTTTAATGCGGGAGAGGTATATTTGTTGTTTATACGTTACTGCTAACGTACCAAATGTAAAAGTTTTACGTTTAACAATATTCTGAAATTCATACTTATTCAATAATTCATACTAAACTGACCTGCTGAATTATCAACTGCCGCTAATACAGTTTTGTTAGCCAGGCTATCTTCACCCTCCCTGAACGTGTATCGTGGCACTGTTGAACTATTCACTTTAGGCAAAACAGTGGTTGTGTAAGCTTCATCTGTCTTCTCGCTAGATGTGTGGTTCGGCTCATCTTTGGGATTATCGGACAAAATAGATTAAATAAACATATTATAACGTATGCATCAATTAGTCATGCTGTCGTCCATTTCTCTTTCTAGTTATAAATAATAAAATAGCAGTAGTTGCCTTAACAAAGATAGTAATATTGCATTATGAATGCTTTGAAACCGATTTTTAGAGAATGCCTTTAGATGACGATATGTAAATATTTATCAATAATGGAATTTTGACGAAGTCAATACGTCATATATAGACCTGTTCAGATTATATTGACCAAGGACGAAGTCCGAGTGTCAACATAACTTACAGGTCCATATATAACGTATTGCATTTATTGAGTGTTAATCCTTAATTTAGTTTTTTTTTAAATATGTCAATAATGTATAAGGAAAATGACATTCCATGTTTTTTCCCCTGTGTATTTTTAAATATTGTATTTTGTAAGAATTATAGCATGTTATTGGAAATATCAATATTTTTAAACAACTGCATCATGTGCATAGCCTTCTGCATTAGGTTTTCTTGTAGGCTATATTAAGTGGTTGCATTTCACCTATAAAGTTCCTAAACTATCAAGTGATAAACTTGGAAATTATATTTTTTTCTGCTGCTGCGCTTCCTCTGTGGTTGTTTTGTGTGATGTAATGACGTCATCAATCTTAATTTATCAAGATTTTCTTATATGGA